>NC_056740.1:4910923-4960923 GCF_019279795.1 Protopterus annectens
GATGTAATTTATATAGATTTAACTTCAGCATTTGACAGGGTCATACACAAATCACTGATTAATAAATTAGAACAATTAGGTATTGATGTACTCTTGATAATATGGATAACAGTGTGGCTTACAAATAGGACATGGCAAGTATCATACAGCAATTGGACAGGTAAAATTTGAGGTTACAGTTAGAATGTCCCCCAGGACTCTGTCCTAGGACCATAATTGTTTAGATTGTATCATAGAATCATAGGAGGTTACTAGGCTAATGGTCCTGAGGCCCTTACAAGCCTAGCCAAGAGTTTATCCCTAAAAAAGAAACCTCAGTCAGCACCTGTTTCCCCTGTCAATGAAGGACACAGATGGAACCCCTGGGTGAAATTTATGGTTTCCCACCCACTCATCAAGGTTGCGCTTTCAGCTTACTGACTGAGCAGAGCAGTATGACACCCATGATATGTATCTCATGACACTGGTGCATGCAGCTAGAAGGAAAATGAGAGAGAGACAGGGACAGAGAAAACAACAGAGAGAATAAGAAAGACAGAAAGAGAGAATGAGAGATGGGGAGAGAAAGGGAAAAAAGGGAGCTGACACCCTCATGTCCTTTCCTAATCTTGAACTTCACATTGTGAAACACTGTATAATCAATAAATAGTCCTGCAATTGTCTGATAAGTGGGTATGATTTATTTGCTGGTAACCTGTACTTACCGTCCCACTGGTCGTTGTACAATGTACTACAGCATCATGGACAGATGGAAACACATGTGACTTAGTGATCTCCTTTCCAAAGAACCCACCTTTCTCCAGTTGTTCTATCACTATATCTGAGAGGGAAAAATACAAACATATTAAAATGAATAGTAAGCAGCAGCTGTTTACCTCATCTGGTCTGACCATTTATATAGTTTATTTCATAAAACATTATAAAACAGAACATCATCTTCACTTTTATTCAGTCTTTTTTGCTTCATACTAATAACTGGTATTTTAGATGCATTATGGATTGTACTCACCACTTAAAATTAAAAGTTATCATACACCTTAGTCACTAGTTACACTCATTACTTGACTTTTTATGTTATACTACTTTTTGCATACTGTAAATTTTGAGATCCTAACAGGCTTCTCATCAGAGTATCTTACAGAACCTAACTTTCAAATTGATATTGTTTGGACTACTAGTAATACGTGCATGCCTTCTCTGAACTGCATTCCTAGGACTTGGGTATATTTATGCATTTCTTTATACAAAGAAGAATTTGCATTGCCACTGCAAATAATATTTTAGCATATTTTAAGTCAGAAATGTTTCAGTGTGTTGAAGGTTTAGATATTAATATACCTCTCTGCTACAGGGTGCGCTTCAACTAAAGTATCATATCCACAAAGCAAAGGACAAAAAAAAAGAAAATGCAAGTAGTGGTTATGTCAGAAACACAGCTGGTTACTTCATTTTTGTATTACTGCAAAGACTGAAGTTAAGAAAGCACCCATATATAAATGTTTAGCTATTTTGTTTTATTTAATTTATTATCTTGTTCAATCATCTCAAAAAGGAAACGGTAATTTAGTGGAAAACCTCCCCGAAGTCACTTTAATTTTACAAAATCTCTGATTTGTAAATCAAAGTATTCTCAGTGTTTTCTCAAAAGGAAAACTAAACTGCTTTATTCAGTATAAAGCCTAATATTTTTCCCTTCTTACTAGCTGCTAATTGTTAAAAATGGTGGTGAAGACGGTGAATAATTCTTAAATTTAAAATCCAGGGGGTCCTAAGGGCAAAAAGTTACAAGTCTGGGCATGTGTACATGGCTTTATATTCAAGAAATCATCAGATATGAAATGAATGTAACCAGGCAATAAATTCAAACTTGTATGGCATAAACAGACCACAAAGAAAGCTTTGTATGCCATGAAACTGATCTTAAACAGTTACAAACTCATTTTCATAGGCATTAACAAAAGTTTTATCAGTATAAGTATATATAAGTTTAGCATACCATATCCAGTTGCTAAAAGAGTTTTAGCCTTGATTAAGATCAGTTGATAATACTGAAACAATTTTATATGAGTTATCTAAACACATTTGCATAAATCTGAACTGTAGCAACATAAATAGTGATAAATAAATAGATCCAAGTTAGAAATTTAATAAAGTAAGAAAAGCAGCTATATCCAGTACCTTGTTTAGCATTGAATCATGGTTTACCAATTATTTAACCAGCCCCATTCAGTAACACGTTTAGCACTGAATCATGGTTTACCAATTATTTAACCAGCCCCATCCAGTACCACGTTTAGCACTGAATTATGGTTTATCAGTTATTTAACCAGCTGCATCCAGTACCACATTTAGCACTGAATCATGGTTTACCAATTATTTAACCAGCCCCATCCAGTACCACGTTTAGCATTGAATTATGGTTTATCAGTTATTTAACCAGCCACATCCAGTACCACATTTAGCACTGAATCATGGTTTACCAGTTATTTAACCAGCCCCATCCAGTATGACTTTTAGCACTGAATCATAGTTTACCAATTATTTAACCAGCCGCATCCAGTACCACATTTAACACTGAATCATGGTTTACCAATTATTTAACCAGCCCCATCCAGTACCACGTTTAGCACTGAATTATGGTTTATCAGTTATTTAATAAGCACAAGTTCAACAGTAAACAGTAAACTGGAAACAGTTTTATCACCTTAAAGCCTATGGTTTGGTCTGTATCAAGAATCAGCACTAGATCCCTATTAATTAACGTGTTAATTTAATCAGTGTGGATTTGATGTAGTGATCCAAAACGTATCTAGTATGTGCTTCTCAGCTTATAACATAACTGCCATTCAGGCCTTACTTCATTCTGGTTTTCTATTATTAAAGTCTGCCAAAAACAGTAGCTTAAATCTCTGCATACATAAATCCAAGATCATTTTAATTCATGACAAGAAGTTCAAATGAATTTCAGAAAAGTATTAAGAATGCTGAGTTTCTCACTGTTAAAAGTGAGATGAATATTAAATTAGATATGAGGCAAATCTTATCAAATACAAGAAAAATAATCCTGTGTGTGATGAAAATTACTTTAAAAGGCTGCTGTACTGTTTTCCAGAGTTCTGGAAATTTCTGGTTATGGAAACAAAATAAATTGATCATCTAGTTATGGGCTACTATTTAATTTTGCACCAGCTTTAATTCAGAGTTTATTAACTTCTAATGCAGCCCTTATTGAAAGTACATACAATAAAAATGGTGGAAGAGGAGAGACAACAAGCAGGGGTGGGAGGGTGCACACAATGGAAGAAGAACAATCACAATGGTAAGAAATCACCATGCATAGGGAATTCAATAAAATGAAAGAAGTGATAAATGTTTGTATTTTTCTGAATGTGAACTTTCCATCATGTATAAGGGATTTTCATTTATATTCAAATCTACGTGAATACATTTGGGTCAGGATTTATAGAGTTTGCATTGCATCCTGAACAAGGTTTATGACATATAGTAGGCATCATTGCATTGTAAAGTAGACATAAACCAGATTCTCAGAATCCTGGAAGGCAGTGGGTTGCATGAGTCAAAGCACAAGAGGAGAAGGCTGTTGGAAAGCTCTGCAAATCAATAATTTACAGTTTGTAAATGTCTGTTATGTGGTGTCCAGTCAACTAGAAATGTTTTGTTTCCATGAAAGGGGATATGTCTTCCTGAACTACTTCAGCAGATGCATATTACATACTGTAACAATAAAGTCAAAGAATTTAATTTCACCACAGAAGAGATCTGGGTCTTTATTAGTTCATTGAAATTAATTTACACTGAACACCTCTTCATTGACACCAAACCATCGAAATTCACTTCAATGAATCATGGAATTTTTCCCAGGGCAATGAAACAATTTCCCCATAGCACAACGGAACACACAACACACTAAATCAAACCAACCCTCACCCCCCTTCAGCTATATATGCCTACTCTGAGATCACACTTTAGTAGGGAAATGAGCAAAGTTGTGCGGTTGGCTGTCTATTTTCTTAACCTGGGAAAAATTCTGTGATTTGCGGAAGTGACTTTCGACAGTTTGGTGTCAATGAAGAGGGGTTCAGTGGAAATGTATTTTGGCGAACTAATATAGACCCAAAAGATCCCAGTGTGCCATTACAAGAGTCAGTTTTCATGAATCCAAGGCAGATTGAACTTGGACTACAGGTTTAACACATCACACCGTAATATAGATGCAGTTATAAGTAACAATATAGATACAGAGAGAAAACAGAAATATATATTTAAACACATGCACACACACACACACACACACACACACACACACACACACACACACACACACACACTGAGTATGCAAAGCTGTGAAAGCTATTTTTGTTAAATGCAAATGATAAATAAAAGAATCACACCCACAACTGCAAGATGCAGCTTATGGGTTGCTTATAATGCATTTATTTTGCGTCTACAAGTGCCCAGATCCCAGGCAGTCAAAGACTACTATCTGAAAGCCAAGAACTCAGGAATCTTATAGCTCGGACAGCCTGCAGCTCATAATTTAGCTTAATTACATGTTCAGATGAGGAGTGGTAGTTATGCAGAGAAACAGAACTGCCAATCTTTCCTCGAACACAGTAGCTGAGTTTGAGCAGCGTAAGTGTGGCAGCTGTGGGAGGGAGTGGGATGGTGTGGGAGTATAGGTTAGGATTCCAGGCAGTGATCAGGAGGGGATTTAGATTTAAAGAGTTGGAGGGAGTTCTATGGTTAGGAAGCAAGAGGGGACATTAGGCTTTGATCAGATACTTTAGACTTCAGAATGAGAAGGGAGTTTAGGGTTAGGCACTGGAGTGTAGTTTTAGGTTTAGTGATCAATCAGGAATTTTAAGGTAAGGGAACAAGAAGGGAGTGCTACTGTTAGGGTTAAGGAGCGTGTGGAAATGGTATGGACAGAGTTAAGGTTCAGGTAAGGAGTGCTACTGTTAGGGTTAAGGAGCAGGTGGAAATGGCATGGTTACAGTTAAGGCTCTGGTAGGGAGTGCTTCTGTTAGGGTTAAGGAGCAGGTGGAAATGGTATGGTTACAGTTAAGGCTCTGGTAGGGAGTGCTACTGTTAGGGTTAAGGAGCAGGTGGAAATGGTATGGTTACAGTTAAGGCTCTGGTAGGGAGTGCTTCTGTTAGGGTTATGGAGTGGGTGGAATGGTATGGACAGAGTTAAGGTTCAGGTAAGAAGTGCCACTGTTAGGGTTAAGGAGCAGGTGGAAATCGTATGGTTTGAGTTAAGGCTGTGGTAGGGAGGTCTACGTGGTTCAGTAGGTATGTGTGGTGGAAGACCTTTGTAATTAAGTAGGACTGAGCTAGTGGGAGTTAGGGAACTGCCGTTTAGAGCAAGTGCAATGAGCAAGTGTGTTGTGAGTTATAATGTTAGTGAACTTGTAGCAGACTTGTCTATTTCATTTCATAAAATAACTGTGTTGTGCTAATTAGGGCAAATGCACTGTGAAATATACTTCATTACTTCCTAATAGTAGATGACTTCATATCTTGCAAAGTATCTAAAATATGTTTATTGTCTAACTTTTTAATATAACATTTGTGTTATTGTTCATACATTTTTGAAGTTGCATATTAGCAGACTTACAAAATAATGTCAGACTTACATTGACAACACGCTAGGTACACATTAATTTCGATTTCTCCAAAATCCTTGAAAATCTAAATAAAAATAAATAGAAATGTTATGAAAGTCAGTAGTTCTTACACATACACCACAACATTTATGGAGCAACACAGACTCCCAGAACCACTTGCAAACTGCATTCACATGACTACAGATTTCATTTTTTTGTCTTCTTTCTCATGGAACAGCTAGGAAGAGAAAACAAACTCATATAAAGGAAGAACAGTGATTGGTAAAGTATAAACATTTGAAATGTTCATAAGCATTTTAATATATTCTCCTACAAACTGTGAGTCTTCTGAGTCTGGCAGCTAGTGCAGGGGATTAGGGTAATTAGTTGTAAATGAGCTGCTTCATAAAGTCCAAGATTTACATCCCTCATCCCTTATTTTGTTTGCTGTATGAGTCTGAACAAGTTAGTTAATTAAATGACCTGCCTTCTATACTGTCTACACCTGAAGTGCAGGGGTAAGAAAATGTATAAAAATGTTACGTTTATAGTAAGCTTGTCATGTGCAAACATTCAGTGTTTATTTACTCTTTGAATATATATGTAATAAAGTGTTTGCATGTAGTTCATGGGGATGTCATTTGCTAAATATTAAAATGCAATTAAGAAATGATTTTTCATGGCCAGTGTTTGCGACTGAGTATATGACTAGATTACGTGCATCAGTTTCTTAGCAGAATAATATTTTTTACTTTGCATCTCTTCTATAACCACATGCCACACAAATATAAATACATAAAATGGGGTCCACAGTGCACTGTATTAGGGAATTCTATGGCATAATCATCCTTCTCATTTCTGTCCCAAACTCATATAAATCTGTTTATCAGTCCACCCTCTTTCATCCCTTTCTCTTTCTTCCGACTTCTGCCCTTTAAGTGAGAATCTAATGGGTCATATATTCTTCCACCGATCCTTGCGTACTGTAAAGTGAACATTTACAGAGCCATACCTTTGCAGTCTGACTCTAGATGTGTCAGTCCACTAATTATATTTGTAAGTCTTTTTAGGACCCTTGTAACTAGCATGATGTCTCCAGTAAGGCACAGTGGTTCATTCAGTATTTACCTCAAATTACTTACCAGCATATTCTAGGGCAAATAATTGACTACATCAAGTGGATGAACTTTGTATATTTATACTATGACTCAGTCATAATGTTCCAACAAGATAAACTGGCAAGGCCTTCCTTCAATGACCTCATGATGCCCTTGGTCAAATAGACATTATATTTTAAGAAATTCTATTTATTAGTCATTTAGGGGTTTCTTCATTAATGCCTCCAGCCAGGAGACAGCAAAAACAAAAGATGGCATGCAGTTAGGCTGCACTGCAAGAACACAGACTCCAGAGAGGAAATGTCATACTTCACACATAAAACACATTACTGTGTCCAGTTCAGGAGATAGATTCTGGTAGTGGGATTTATTTTTGCTTGTGAAGCACAGAGAAAAGTGATGAATATGCAAAGGGTTTAGACGGGGCTACATATTAGGAAAGCTCAGTAGGCTGGGGCTATGCTGTCACAAAACTAGAAAAAAAGAAGAGAGATGATACAGGTCCATAAGATGATTACTTGAAAATGAAAGGGAATGTGAATGGGAAAGATTTAGGCAGGATAAGCTAAGCAGGAAGAAGGTACAAAATGCTATTAATAAATAAAACTCTGTATATACAATGAAAAATGTTCATAAAATATAAATTGTCACTTTATTCTCCCAGGTACGTTGGCATGAAGCCTTCTCAGCAAAGTATAAAGCCATTCAGTTTTGCAAGTTCAAGTGATGCTATACTTAACACAAAGGCACAGCGAACATGATCACACATCTCTAAAATATCTGTATGAGGCTCCAATCCAGTTATGTGCTCTGATTAATACATAAAACATAGAGCCAAAGACTTATCTCTGTGTTAACTTATACCAAATATACCAAGGCATTTCTATATTCAATGAATTAATGCACAAAGTACTGTATTATAAAATAAATTGTTCTTCTATTTACTTGACAGTCCTCATTTTATGCTCATCTCTTAGTAAATAAACAATTGTTAGGAAAAAAAACTTAAATGAATCAGAGCAGCCACCATGACATACTACTGTTTGTCACTTCTTTGTTACTAACATTCCTAACGTTCCTGGATCCGTTTTAACCATGCACTTCATCTGTCCCATACTCCATTTTATTATGTCACATGTGCATTTCATATCATAAACAACTGTACTGACTTGACAAAACTGTACTTCAGCTTCAAATTCCTACCATTACTAGTAGTAATGTGCTGATATATATATATATATATATATATATATATATATATATATATATATATATATATATATGTATATATGTAGGGTAAGTATCCAGTCATCCAACATGGGGAAATTTGACCTTTTTTCCTACTGAAGTGCAGTCTCGGAGTTTGTATTTTTAGTTAGGGGTGTGTGTGGAGCATAGCCTCCCCCACCTGCGTGGGTTGGAGATAGCAAGGTGTGTTTCATTTTTGATGTTGGATGAGTAGATACTTACCCTGGGTAAGGTTTCAGCAATACGGTCATCTGTTAAACTCAGGTTTTAGCAATTTTGTCTCGGCGATTTCATCTTATATATATTTATATATTAATGCATTTATTACTCAGGTAAGCCCATTGGACACAAATGCCCACTTTGCAGAGCTTCACAATTAAGCTCATTAACATCTTAGTTCCTTAATCCTTTCCTGGGATCATAGGAGGTTACTAGGCTATCAACCTGGAGGTCATTTCAAGCCTAGCCATTTCATCCTAATGTAATACCATAGATACTCTAGCTAATACCCAGGATTGCATTTAATAATGACTGCCCATGACCAGGAGGGTTGTAGGCACTATCCCCGGTAAGAATGTATAGTGCCCCATCCACTTGTCCAGGTTCCTTTTGAATAGTGTCATAGCAGTGCTCTGCTACACGTGAATTGGCAGGCTATTCCAAAGACACAACAGTCACTGGGAGACAAATCTGTCCCTCCAGCACATCCTATTCAAGTTGCAGGCCATATTTAGATTCTGGAATGGGTAGTTCTAGTTTTGTTTGATTTACGGATGTGCAGCAAATTCATTAGGTTTGGGTCAGAGATTGCTCTGTAAGCCAGGCATAAGTCTCCCCTAAGAAGTCTATATGATACTGAGTATAGTGACATGGGACTTTAGTCAGTCTGTGTAAGGCATGTGCTGGAGTCCCTTGATCTTCTTAGTTAAACACCTCTGAGGTCTCTCCAGTTAGTACAGGTGCTTTTTACAGTACATGCTGAAAGGGGCATTATACTCAATTATGGGCCTGATTAGTGATGAGTATAGAAGGGTTATAACCTCCTTTGTTCTATCGGCAATGCCTTTGCTAATCAAGTGTGTACATGGAAAGCCTTCATTACAGTACACACATGGTGGTGAAAGTTAAGGTCACAGTCTACTTGTGATCCCAGATTTCTTACCACTAAATAGGTACATAGGGTATTGTTGTTAATATGATAGTGGGAAGGGACATTGTTTTTACCAAAGGGAATTATGATGCATTTCTTTGCATTCAGTTGGAGACAATGACTAAGACATCAGTCATTGGTCTGAGTTAGACCCTCCTGAAATATAGTGACATAATTTGGGGATTTGATAATTGCACCCACTTTGCAGTCATCTGCAAACTTGGTCAGCCATAGCCCTTTAGTTTTGGCCTGAACCTCTGAGAAGTATAGACCAAACAGTAGGGGGCCCAGCACTGACCCTTATGGCACCCCACTGGTGACAGGTCTACTGGCTGATGTGGATTCACCCACTTTGATAGTGTGACCAGTTTTTGAGCCAGTTGGCAACCTAACTTACAACAAAGGGGGTTGAATTCAGTTTGCTAAGTTTATTGGTAATTCCTGAGTGTGGGATTGTGTCAAATGCCTTTGCCAAGTCGAGGTATGCTGTGTGCACATATTTGCCCTCATCAATGGCCCTGGTCATATTTTTGAAGAAATCCACCAGATTTTACAGGCAGGATCTGCCTTTGACGAAGCTGAACTGATTCGGATCCAGGGTTTGGAGTTCAGTTATATCTTTATTTATGAGGTTCATGATGATACGTTCCATGGCTTTACAGATAAGGATGGTCAGACTTATGGGTCTATAATTCTCTGGGTCTATTGGTAAGCCACAGTTTGTGGAGAGGTATAACTGTTGTTGTTCTCTATTCTGCAGAAACAAAACCTGTGGCTAGGCTGTAATTGGATAGGGTACTTAATGTTGATGCTAGTTCATGTTTTAGTTTGTTTAGAAGACAACTTTGAATGCCGTCTGGTCCCATAGGGGCTGTGTTTTTTGCCTTAGACAAAGCTTTAATGACCTGTTCTTTGGATATGTAGGGTGGGGGTAAAGTTGGGGCCAGGGTTTGTGATAGATTTGGAGGGATAAGGGAATGAAATTGTGCCCAAATCTGCCCACAAGCAGGTTTGCTATCTCTGTAGGATCAGTGTGTGTGTGATACCGTTAGTCACTAGTTTGGTACATGCTTGAGCCCTACCTTTTAGGCTACATACATAGCTGTAAAAGGCCTTATGGTTATCCTTGGCTGTGATTGCTAAGTTTTTCTCAAAGTTACCCTTAGAGGATTTGACATGTTATCTTATTTGCCTGTTGAGGGTGAAGAGGGTGTTTTTCCATTGTTGGGGCCTTGCCCCACTTTTCTTACACAACAACTTTTTGCGTTTGTTGTAAAGTTTCTTGATGCCAGATGTCCACCAAGGCAGCTTGCTTTTACTTGGAAATCTGGCTTTGATTCTCTCTGGAACAGCCAAATCTATACACTTATACAAGTGATTGTATAGGGCTTTAGTATAAGCTTTGGTGTAGTTACCACTTCCAGCTGGGGGTGGGGCTTGGAATGTATTTATACCTTCCCCTAGGAGGGTATAGTTTGCTTTGGTGAAGTTTTTTTAGTCTGACTTCGCTCTTTGTGAGTTATGGTGTTAGTGCCAGTTCGAAGGCGACTGATTTCTGGTGAAAGTTAACTAATGAAGGTCTGACAGCTGTGGTGGTGCATCTGTTTGTCATGTTAGTGAGGATCAGATCTAGTATGTTTGTTCCTCTTTTTGACATTTGAGCAATTTGTTCCAGGACATTTGAGTTAACGAGGAAGTTTTTGTGCTAGTGAGTTAGGGCTAGAGTAGGTTTTCCAGTTGATGGTGGAATAATTGAATTTCCCCATGACCAGAGTGTTTGACAATATTTGGATTGACTCCAGTTTGGTTAAGTAGGCCTCATGTGCAAAATGATTCATGGAGGGGGATCTATAACTACCAACCTTTGAATGAGATCTTACCCACAGTAATCTGAACTTGGAGTAACTCCATGGAGTTGTCCAAGCTAAATAGCTGGGAGGTCAATTTATCTCTAATATAGATAGAAACACTGCCTCCTTTTGTTCTCATGCATTCATTTTGTGGTCTGAAGGTTTGGAAGGCATTGTAATCTTGCAAGGCCAATGGTATTCTCTGAGGCCTTGAACCAGGTTTCTGGGACTGCACAGACATCTACAGTACAGCCTCCAGTGATATAAGTGCTTCCAGGGTGTGCAGTTTTTGGCTTAAGCTCCTAGCGTTTAGCGGCATAACCTTTATTTTGTTATGATTGGCAATTCTCACATCAGCAATTTTGCTTTGGAGACCTTGCCTAAAAAAGGCACTATGTGGAAGGCAAGAGCCTTTACCAGCAGCCAAAAGCCTAGTGGTGCCAGGTGCAAGATGTCTCTGACAAAGCACAGAGGTTTGTCGACCATGTCATCCCAGGCTGACAGAAAGTGGATCCCCTTTGAATGACACCAAAAACTAAGCCAATTATTGTAATTAGTCACTTTTTGTTTATACTGTGTCATCATTCTAGGTGAGGGTAATATGCTACTCAAGGCTAGGGACATACCTGCCTGGGACACATACTCAGAGAACTCAGTCATGTCTATCTTCATATAGTCTAGTGAGGTACATCTCAGGTTGTTCACTCCAACATGAGCTATGGCAGAGTCATAATGGTACTTTTTGACGAGAGACCTGAGTGCATACATGATCTGTTGAATCATGGCACCAGACAGGCAGATGACTGTGACTCTCCTTATCTAAACTGGCGAGTGGGACATCTGCATGTCTCACTATGGAGTCTCCAATGACAAGAGAATTTGTTTTTGGGTGTTATGGCTTAAGGGCTTGGCAGGTGAGACACTGGTGCCGCTATGTGTTTTTGGTGCTGTGGGAGCTGTGTTAGTTGTAGCAGTCTTTTGTTTTGGAGGTATCTAGAGTTTCGGTAAGTTTTCTGAGTGAACCTCCATGTATGTTGATTTATGTGTTGGATGTGCACTGTGTGTATGACTAGTGGTACTATGTAGCTGAGTAGTGGTGGATGAGTTGATAACCTCTTCAGTGTTACTGGTTTGAGTGCAAGAGAGTAGGGATTCAAGATTCTTGGTATAGATACATCTCTCGCAGCCTGCACTAGAGTGAGTTATTAGTAGAGGGTTGTCAGTGTACATGAGGCAGTTGCTACACTGCCTCTGGAGATCCAAGTCAACAAGGCTGACAGGAGAAACAAGGGTAGTCCAACTGTCCATAATGCTAGGTTTGAAGAACTTTTATCACAAAGGGGGTGCTTTTAGGACTGCTCTAGCAGGTGCTCTATAGATGGATACTTCTGATGGGGTTTTTGGCTGGTTGTTTAATAGGTCACAGCTCAGTGGCAATATTTCTTAGACCAGAGATGTATTAAAGATGAGGACTAAACTAATGTTCTAGGGGGAAAATTGTCGAAATTATCTGTCCAACTATGTCATACAATTGAGTGGCAGTGCACGGTACTGTGCGATGTGCAAGCAGGCAGAAACCCACTCAAATGCAGGGCTTAAATACTAGAAGCTAAAAACTTAAAAAAAAAAAAACTTTAAAAAACTCAAAAGAACCAATGACGGTGATTACTCCAAGCCCTAGACTAATCACCCTTTGCCAGAAAATCAGCACACATCTCTCACAACGGTGCAGAAGGTCCTCTTCCAATCAAAGATGGCTTGGAAAATGTACTCAGAATACAACAGCCACTACAAACAGACCCAGATGTAGCAAACCTGTATCTGGACTATGCTACAGCTACTAGCTACACTAATGTAGGCGAGACACTGTAAAAAATGTTTTAAACAGCAGTGAGTCACTAAAAATGTTTTAAACAGCATAGAAACAGCAACTAGGCACTAAAGAATGTTTTAAACAGCAAAAAATCAGTTATTTAAGACACTGCTTGGCAGGAAAACAGAACAGACAGAACAGATGCTTTGTAAACAGTGAAAACAAAAACAAAATACAATTTAACAGACACAGTAAGGCATACAAATGCAGTACAAACAATGCAGTATAGTTTACAGAATTAAAATACAGTATTAAATAAGTAGAACACTATAAAAAGTGCAGTAAATAGTATAATCAAGCAAAAAAACAGGCAACTTATGTTTTTTGGGAAGCTCAGAATCCACACACACACACACACACACACACACACACACACACACACACACACACACACACACACACACGCACACACACACACACACACACACACACACACACACACACACACACACACACACACACACACACACACACACACACACACACACATACACACACCCAAACACAAAGATGAATAAATGAATGAATAAATATATGTGCATGTAGTAGGTACATCTGCCATTCAATTAAGTCTGAAGGGCTGAGAAACTACAGTTGCAGCTTCCTTTTTTTTTTTTTTTTTATATATATATAATTTGATTTCGCTGAACAACACACAGTTTTACACAATAATTAAATAACACATTGCTTACATTTTTCAAAACTTTTATGCTGTCACTGTCCACAAAGTTTAGTGTACTGAGGTCCAGGATGATAGAGTGAATTTGAGGTTTCTTAATACCAAGGGCTGTTAGGCTGTGATCCTCTCTGGTGTTTGCATTGCTGTATTCACAATTCAATTGTACTGCTGGCTCCACATTGACAGCAAAATCATTCACTTTCACAGTGCTGATTGCAGGTAACGGTCCATGCTTTGCTTTGAGATCCTTATGTAAAAAAAAAAAAAAAAAAGAAAAATTAGAATACATTGTATGCATCATTACTAATTGTGTTACGGAAGTTTGCCATGCTGGTATTATGCAGAACCGTACAAAGACAACATCTTACAGAGAGAGCTATGACAGATGCCATGGTGGCAGTTCATTAAGCAAAGCATTAGCCAGATGATATGACCTATGATTTTCTAGAAAAGTAGTAGAGCAATTGCTTGATTGTTAGTAGGCCAAAGTCAGACTAATGTCTAACCAACGTTAAGACCAAGCATTGCTAATTTACCAAGTAAAACGCTACTGTATGGCTATTGAAAAAGACACCAAACAAGCTATCATCTGTTAAGCTGACTGGAGTTCCTTTGCAAGCCCTAATATTGATTTGTGTCTAAGCCTGAAAGCATACTTCAGGAGGAAGAATATGATGCTTTGAAGCAAACATTCAGAGGGAATACTCATATTTTGCAGTTTTTCACTGCTGTAAGATAACAACCTAGATAATGGACTAAATGTCTCCTTGCAACTGCAAGCTAAAGTACACAGCATCCACAACAATGTGCCGAAAAAATAATATTCTGTTTTGCAAAACTGGCTGCAGTTAAATGTAACATTAAAAAAGGTATCTAAAGTGCAGTATTATTTTATTTCTGAATATAGTACTTTTCCAGTCTGCTCTTTATGCTATTGTACAACAAAGTCCTTTCTCTCTGTTACATGGGTTTGTAAGTTGCTTATTCAGCTGTGCTCTGGTTTAAATAAGGGAAGAGTTGCTTGTTTTGCATGTGAAAGTTATTTTTTCTTGACCATTGAAAAACAAATACATTTAAGTACCAAAGCTAAAAAGACTGTATTGAACTTAACAAATAAAGGTTTAATTTGGGAATTGTTGCCCTCTTTACATTATATAGTCAGAACTGTAGCATTACTTCTGCTTAGCTAATACCCCATGTTTATGACTGCACCTTCTAGAAAGAGCTCCCTTATCCAGCACTTACAGCAAACCAACCTGAAAACATCCTGCAGTGAAGGAAGAACCAGCTTTTAGCATAGCTGTCATCCTCCTGCATGACAGCCAGTGAACCAAATGTTAAAGTACCCATAGTTAATAGCAATAATCCACGCCTGGGTGTGGGTAATGCTGGATTTACCCACGGTTGGTGTGGTTTGGTCACGAGGGCGAAGCCCGAGTGGCCAAACAAAGCCAACCGTGGGTAAATCCGGCATTACCCACACCGAGAAGTGAGTTATTGCTATTATACAATGACATTATTTAAGAAAAAAAATAATTACTTTTCTTAAATAATGGCATTGTATAATGCCTCCTTGCTGCCCTTCTGCAGCTGTCTGGGTATTCTGTGGCAGTTCTGATGTACTGCGCATGCGTATATTTATGCAGTGCATCAGAGCTGTGGGCAAAAGCAATGGAGAAAGCAAGATCTCCGTTGCTTTTTACAGCCTGTCTCGCTATGTTAAACGAGTTTAACATAGCGAGACAGCTTTAAAAAAAGCAACGGAGAATCTCTGTTGCTTTTTTTAAAAGCTGTCTCGCTAGGTTAAACCCATTTAACATAGAGAGACAGTTTTGAAAAAAGCAACGGAGAAAGCAAGATCTCCATTGCTTTTTAAAGTGTCTCGCTATGTTAAATGGGTTTAACACAGCGAGACAACTTTAAAAAAAGCAACGGAGATGCTCCGCTGCTTTTTTTAAAAAGCTGTCTTGCCATGTTAAACTAGTTTAACATGGCGAGACAGGTTGTAACAAGCAAAGGAAAAAAAAAAAAAAAAGAGTTAGACTAATGGAAAAAGTCTGGGCGACCGGACCTTTTTCCATTACTATAACTCTGATTTACAACGTGCATGCTGACCAATCAGTGTGCACGTTTTGGGATATTAATGGGGGGTGGAGGTCGTCGTATAATAATCGTTTAGTTATAGCATTTCAGGCAATGGTCAGCTATCAGTAGGAGAGCAAGACTTTACTTCCTCTTTGCTGATTCTCACAAGCCTTTTTCAGTTCCCTAGAGAGTGGGTTGGAGTCTAAAAAACAGTTTACACTTGGGGCATGGCTCTGCTCTGAAGTGTAAACATCCACAGAAAAACTGGGTTTCCAAAACAACTTTTTATTTCTTTATTTACATTGTTTGACTGGGTCAGCACTACTGCACTAGGCACATTTTCAGGGAAAGCCTAGGAGAAAACAAAAACATTTGTTCAAGTTAAAGGTATAAATCAAAACAAGTAACAGTTACCATACAGAGTTCTGTAAAACAAACAAAATAAGTAAGTTCTGTGAATTAAAAATCAGAATATATATGCATAAGGTATTTACAAGTAAAGAGAGGGGTACATAATATTCACTGTATTATGGAGAGGTAGAGAAAAGGAAAAAAGTAGAGAGGAGATTGTTAAGTGGAGATAGGAAATTGGTGGGATTAGTGTTTTGAAGGAATTGAGTGGATTAGCTGGATGAAGAAAAAATAAAATAATGAGAACAGGTAGGAAGATTAATATAGATTTTGGAATGCAAATGAAAAAAATGTGAACAGGTGTTTGCCACTCAGCCATGCTGTAAATGTGATTCTGAATTACTATGCTAGCATTCTTTTCTTGTAAAAGCCAGAATTTCAGAAAGTAATATAATACAACAGACATTGTGGTGTCATTTTTGTTGAATGTAGTACCATAAGAAAGTGTGCTGAGGGCTTAATGCAAGGTACCAGCTTCACCAGAAGATCCAGTCAGATGGCAAACAGTTTAGGGCTGTGAATGTTTACATTTCAATGGGTGACCATGTTATTGTGTTTGTCAGATTAGTAAGAAATCAGCAAGATTGGAAATATCAGACTGATATGGCAGCTTTCATAATCAGCAGGCTTCCAGGTGCAGAATGTACAC
The DNA here is from genome assembly GCF_019279795.1 of Protopterus annectens. NCBI lineage: Eukaryota > Metazoa > Chordata > Ceratodontiformes > Protopteridae > Protopterus > Protopterus annectens. The sequence continues at coordinate 4,927,614 of NC_056740.1, forward strand.
GGCTTGTCTGTACTACATACAATACCACAGAGCCGGAAAGTAAATCCTATGCAAAAGGCATGCCTACTGTTGCATATATTGGCATCTGAAACATTCTTGTGTCATGTGGGTGACATGGAAAAAGTATCCAGATAACAGTCCCCTGCATTCTAAATGCCATGTGCACTGAAGGTGGGAACTACATCATTCCCATTCCCTTATTAACACCAGCAGAGCAAGATGTGGTTGTGAACAGATTTTTGGATGTAGCATCTCTCAAGAATAATTGGTGTAACTGACTGCACACATGTTGCTATCAAGGCACTAAAATGGTATGATGCCAGAAGATATATTAATCGGAAGGTCTGGTCTTCCCTGAAGTGTCATCTTGTGTTACAGTATAACACTGATGTCAGCACAATGCCCAGGATGTGTGCATAATGCACAAATAAGAATATATGATATACTCCGACTTTTTTCTGGTGGGCATATCCCACATGGAAATCTACTGGTTGACTAATCAGTCATGTAAATGTGTTAACGAACAACTAACCTTCTATGTAAATAGAATGCTATTTTATAATGCTAATGTGTTTCTAATTACATTTGATAGTGGTTATCTTCTTCAGCTCTGGTTGATGACTAACTATAAGGCATCACAAAACATAGTCAAAGAGGCCCCTAAAGATGCACAGAAGCTGAGATGGATGGTGACTGAGCATGTGTTTAGCTTAATTTCAGTATTTGGGTACATCTGAGGTCCTCTCCAATATAGCATCCTCACTGCTGATTATGACACCTGAAATGACAACTCCATTAAACACAGCTTACATGTATCGTTATTCATCTCCAGATTTGCTTTGTGTGTACCCAGATCTCTCAACTCTCCCTTTTTTGGAGGAATGTTCTTATTTTGATTTACCCCTGCAAAGGATGCCTCTATTTTTGGAGATATGTCTCTATTTTCAGGCTTGATTGTATCTATCACACAACTTTCTGAATCCCTCTCATCACATGTGATTTTTGAAGCTGTCTATTACACACAAACAAAACCCATACTACATGACCAACATACTTGTGTCATCATTAATTTATAAAAACAGGGCAAACATCTTACATGTCCTTCTGTAATAGAATTTTGTGATACAGTTTATTAAATTCTACAGATTTTGCATTGCCTCCTTGATAATGCGCTTATATTTTCAATAATATTTGTCACTTTCTATTTTGAAAATGTGTTTTTGAGTAGTATCCCACATTCCAGCTAGAAGCAGAAACATGCAAAGTAAAAGCATGTGCTGTTTGGTATTCACATTTCATACTTATTAAATGTCCAGATTTTTGGTTGTCTGTTTCTACTTTTCAGGGGCCTTTGTTCCTATTTTCAATGTCTGCAGGTTAAGATGCATACCTTTCATTACTTTTCTGAGGTTAGCATTGTAGCCCTCTTGGGTATATCCCCAGATAATTATATTAACATTCATGTGCAAAACAAATAATGGAACAAGTCCAACATAACAAATCAGTAACTACTTATAGAAGTAAACCCAGTGCAGCATCTAAGGAACAAGCAGAAAGAAAAGTTCTTTCACCAAAAGGACTTTGATACTTTAAAAACAAGTATAGTGGTTTAGTGCTTTCTTATAATCTAGACATCATCAGAACCCTCAGTAACTCATTCACCACTTCCTTTCATCAGTTCACAATCATATGACCAAAAGTATAAAAATGTAAGTACACATTTCAAAAAACCCTAAGAGCTTATACTTAAAAAACGAGAATTCACACAAAAAATTACATAAACCATCCTAAAATGTTAAAAGAAAGCCTTGCTGAGAAAAAAATGTTTCATAACTTTCTAGCTCTAATCTTAAGAGCACAGTTAATATTGACACAATCATTTAGTCCAGGAGTTATAGTGGCATTGGTCCTTAGCTGCCACTGTAGCTGTCTCATTTCTAAAAGTTTGCTATTCTCCAGGATGACACCTTCAATGAGTTCAGTTTCAGGGCAGAGGCAATGCCAAACGGCATGACCAAGAAGTGAAACTAGGCACACAGTGTTTTAAGTTCAGCTGAAGGCTTCATGAGATTGCACCTAAATTATTACAATACTTGGCATCAGCAAATTGTAATATGATTTCCCTGGTTTACTATTATTTAACTGAACGTGTGTTTACCGACTACAAATATCCGAATATTAAGTAAGCAAACTGAAAATCCACACATCATATAAACATCGACTCCACATACCCGAATATGTAGCTACATTTGTCCTTAAGTTTTCGATGTATTTCGTGTGGTGATGTTACCACATCGCATATTTAAATTCGGCAACCTACATCCGGGAAATTAAAACATTCGTAATTAACCTATGGCTGTTGTGTAGTGTAATGAAAGGTTCACATAGCCCGTGCAAACAGAGCATGTTGGTAAATGTACTATATCTAGACTGTTGGCAGTCTCCTTGTATGACAGTATAAATGCGGACCAAGCATTAATAGTGACTTTGTCTCCCTTTCCTTGGCGTAAGATAGATAAGGATAGATGAGCTCCTCCAATAGTAGTATGCATTTGCCTGGTACAGTAGGTGATATATATCAGACGGAGCTAAGTCAGAAAGGAAAGAAAATGTTAGTAGTTACAGGTTATCAGTACTATCTTGAAAAACATACTGATACCTGTTAACTATTGGTGTTGCTGTTTAAAACAGAAAGAGAAATGCAAAGGGAGGTGTGTCACAGAACCTGTCACAAGTGGTGAGAAACTGTTAAAGACAGCCCCGCATTTCCATGCTCCCAATCCTATCACTTGTGAAGGTGTAAGAATTCATGCAGCCATTAAAAGAAGAGCCGCAAGCACATTAGAAGATCCCTGCAAAATTGTGTCTGAGGCATTAGCAACTACCTCTGTAGATGTGGTTAACACATTACCCACATCTGATGTCTTAAAGCAGCCAGTGAGGAGGGTTAGGCATAAAGAAAGGTCCTCCAGTATGCGTTCACCAGTTGCACTGAGTGATATAAATGCTTCACTGTTCAATATTAAATGTGGTTCTATTATTGCCCAGCACATTAAAAAGGATGGTGTTGCAACTAATGCAGTGGTGTTAACCACTACGAGTAATCTGCAGATTATGTGTAATTCAGAATATGTGTTAGGGGACGGAACATTACCTAACTGTTAAGGAATACAAACAGGTTTATTCCATTCACTGCTGTTTGCAGGGTGGGATAAAAGGCAAGGTAGTCCCCATGGTGTATGGCATCCTGAACTCAAAGACTGAGAGCAATTATGACTATTTTTGAGCAACTGTGATTGAATTGTGTACCCAGCATGATCTGATTTTCAAACCAGAAATGGTCTTGTGTGATTTTGAGAAGGGGGTGATAAACAGTATTATCAAGAATGTACCATCCTGTAAGGTGAGGGGCTGTTGGTTTCACCTGTGCTAAATTGTGTGGCGGCACATTCAAAAGACACAGCTTGCTACACTTTTCGGATCAGATATCCACTTTTCCTTACTCTGTAAGCAAATATCCGCCCTAGCCTTTGTGAAACCTGAGGACATCTTGCCTACCTTCCAGTTAATTGAAGCTGATATGCCACAGCAGGGTAGACTTTTGTGTGAGTTTTTTAAGGAAAATTACATTATAGGGAGACCTCATCGTTATGGCATTAGAAATGCCACTGCTGAATGTATTCCACCCTTATATAATATAGACTTCTGGAATCAATATGACACTTGCCTATTGGGGTATCCAAGGACGCAGGATACTGTGGAGCTTTGGCACAGATGCCTGCGCAGTCTTTTCGGGAGGAAGAAATTGTATCTGCATGATGTACTACACACAATAGAGTTAGAACAGAACCATTTAGAAGATTTAAAGCACAGGGCTTTGACTTGTCTTCCCCCTTCTCCAAAACGGAGGTGACTTGTACAAAAGGAGTCATCTTTTATGAAATTACTTAATAAAAGGAATGATTTTACATCACGAGGGTTTGTGCAATTAACTGCACAGCACTGTTCATTTTAAACAGGTGTTACTGTTATTGTATTTAAAGCAGTATTAGGGTGCATCTGTAGTGTGCAGTGTTTCCTCACTTTTTACATGTTGAAGAATCCCGGAATCCACTGTTACAGTTGTGGAACATGGCTTATATACACTAAAGGTATTTATTTATGGGACGGTGCTTCATTACATATATAAAAGGTGTTTGGCTGATGTTATTACAATTGCCATTTAGGAGTATTCAACAACAGCATCACATTTGAAAATTGGCCATTCAGAACAGAGTTTTGAGCATGCGCACATGTCATTTTCAATATTCTGATTCAAAATTGTAGTACATAGATGTTACATCATTCGGTTCAAACAATAGTAAACCGATTTCCTCACAAGTAGGGAGTTTGAAGTAGTCCCTTTCCTTGATCTGTCCACGCCTCATAGATCCAAAAAATACTCTAATTTTTCCATTTTCTTGCCTACTATCAGGAGCTGGAATTAATCCATTTGTCAGTTCATTCATTTATTTTTTGATTTACTTACAGGCTTTCAAGCTTATCAAGCACTGTTTTCACTAACTACCAAACAGATGAGGCTTTTTGTTAGGGATGAATGAAGGGTGCAGGACATTATGCTTTATCAAGCTTGACTACTCCTTTGAACAAGCTACTGTAGTTTTTCATCAGGTCTTTATGTTGCAAATTGGCATTACTTTCAAATACCAGGAGTCTTTTCAGCTGATTTGGCCTCTGTCAAGAAGTTAAGTCCAGTAATGCCTGCAATTCTTTCATCACCAAAATAAATGATCTTATGTTCGCACTTATAGGTCACATTTTTACCATGCATTTTTGCTTTAGCTCAGGAACTTTCAGTATTGTTTCACATGCGGCTGAGTACTTCTGTCCATTTTAATTTTTTCCCTTTGGAATCCCACCCTTTACTGTTCATTATTTTATTTTTTAGTGTGCCCACAATACAACTTTTACAATCAGCTTTTTCCTTGTGATTTAACTATCTCTGCTGCCTGACACAAAATTAACACTTTTTCTAAAGCTAAATCATTTTCACTGAGGATTCTTTTACTCACTTATCAAGTACTTCATAACAAGATCAATCTGTTTTCCATCAAATTCATGTTTTGCAGCAATTTCTATATAGAATCTGTGTCTCTCGCTGTCAAATTTAGTTTAGGTACGCAATATGATTAAATCTTTTGTATAATCAGATATAACTTAATGTTACCCCTTTCTCAAATTGAAAATTGTTATAAATGTCTAGCTCTTTGTCTTGGACCAAATTTAGCAACAAACTTTTATTTTCTCAACTATATGGTGTGCATAAGTCACAGACAAAGGATCTCTTCCAATTTTCAGCCACAGAGGTAGTCAGCGAAAGTGCTGAAAGTGGTAGCACAATCTCCATTTCCTTCTTTTAACTGATGGGATGCTAGCAGTTTATTTTTTCACAGCAGCCTTTTTCAGCACACCTTTTCAGTGTACGATAATTCTTCTTGCAATTGTCTTTAGTCATATCCATAACTCATGTCTCCTTATAAATGCACATTAATGTCACCATCTGTCACCTTGTCCTATTGTTATTCTAATTAGTATACAAATCATCATTTGGAGGAAATAAAAACTTCTCTAATATAGAGGACTATGACTGGGTATCCAATCATAACCAACTTCCTATGTATGCTAGATATGGTTGTCAAGAAATTCACATCAAGAGAAAAGTTCAAAAGCTGAAGCTTGACATCTGTGATGAGTACACATAACAAAGAAAGATCCAAGCATAACTTTTAGCAGTGCATGGAGCTTAGCTTGCTCTTCGGCTCTACATAAATTAGAGGAAAATGTTGGAGTTCTGTTTTACAACTTTGAAAGCTATAAGTCACTAACTACTGCCATTCTAAGGCTACCACAGAACAGCAGCAGGAAGCATAAAGACCTTTAAAACATAACCAAATACTCCATTCAGTCAAAGCAAATACTAAATGAAGTGTTTTAATATGTCCTAAAGCTCTTTGTGTTTCCCGCCTCTGTTCTGTGGTGGTCGTTGACCACTGTTAATGCTCTAATGCAAGACTCGAGCTTAACATCAGTGAGGGGTATGCAACAAAAACTTGTTGAGCACATTTCTGATGTGAGAAATGTGCTTAGCAAGCCTGAAGACTACCTGTTTTTTGGAGTATAGTTGTGACATTCCATGTACTACAGAGCAGTCTTTGCTTCATAGTGATCACACACAGTGTGACATGAACTAGAATATTCTAGTCTCACACTTGTGCGCACACACACACACACACACACACACACACACACACACACACACACACACACACACACGCGCGCACACACACACACACACACACACACACACACACACACACACACACACACACGGTGCAGTTTTAGACATAACCTAATTATGCCTTTCTGACAGATCAGCCTTAATCAGTGTAATAACTATCTTTGCAATGGCAACATCTACTAGAAGGTTAAGCATAGTGACATAACATATGTACACACAGTCCCAAGAATAACATGGCGCATACAGTTTGTCTGCTGCAGTGATGTGATATACACAGATCATGCTGAACAGTTCATGACATGTGACCTGAGATTATGACCATTATCATCATGTCATATTCCTTATAGGTTGAGAAAATGTCATAACTTGTATAATTAACAGGCAAAAGTTTCAGTACAGAGCAGGCTGATAAACAGGACATGTGGCACTGTCAATAATAATAAAGATCACAACTTTCAGTATGGTATCCAATGCTATGTACAAAGTGATGACTGTGAACAACTGAAAACAACTGTTTGACTTAACCAAGACCATGTTTTTGTGGCCTACCACAAGGTGTACTCTGCCTTACAAGAGTGGTAAGTGTGGGACTCTTGGTGTACAAGACAAGAATTACAGTGCACATGATCCAGGGATAAATCACAGGGTACGGCCATATTGTCATATGTGTCAGACCAATAAGATACCAACAGGACTAGATCTATCAGGTGATACATCTGTTACAAGCAGCACAGGTTCTTGTTGTATGATTTAACAGCAGTAATAGGGTTACCACCTGTCCCACTTTGCGAGGGACAGTCCCTCTTTGGGCAGTTGTGTCCTGACAAAAAAAATTAAAAATGGCAAATGTCCTGAGATTTTAGGACAAAATTATTTCCTGTATTTTTATGTAATAGTTACATAAAACAGTTATTCTGTATCTAAAATACTTAAATGTTATAAGAAACAGAATAAGCAACTAAAATGCTACAAGAATAAGCTTTTATTTAGGCAAAACAGTTAGGTTCTATCCTTTGTACTGACCGTGGGTATGTGTCGGCCTGTAAAAGCTGATGTTTGTCCCAAAAATGTCCCACTTTGGCCATTTAAAAAGGTGGCAACCCTAAGCAGTAATGATATATACTCTAAGCAATGCCTGTGTCAGGCCATCTGCAATTGAACCATGTCTCAAATGGCATGTGTGTCAAGGCTGATAACTGCTGTTATTCCAGCTAACTAGTTTATGAAACATTTTCTTTTTAATTTATGAATAATAATAAGAAGAATATTTTAGTTCCTGCCATAGCTGACTTCCTGCAACTGTGTCTTTGAGCCCTTCCTTGATTTTCCAGACATTTCTGTCAACATTTCAGTTTCACACTATGGACTGTTGCTTTATATATGATGGAAACTTCTGTATAGGCATCTGTGGAGTAGATCTAGAAGAGAACAAGGTATCCTCATATGGCACCATCCTGACAGCTACAAAGGGCTCTGTTTGATCTACCCAGTGCCCCACTCAGTAGCTAATATGCATTTTATCTTGTGCGTACTGAGGGACTACAGTCTTTGGTTTCCACCTACAACTATTAGTCCTGTAGTTGGAAATCCCACTTCTCAACCCAGGTAGATGAGTAGTAAAAACTTCACTCATTTCCTCTCTCCTTTAGAAATGTGGGTTGTTAATTGAATATAACTTAGCTTGGTCACAGTTGGAACTCTGTCCTTCTATGCTATCTTTTCTGATATTCAATGTGCCACAAGTTTATTGGGTAATGTAACAGGCAGATAAGAAGTGTAGATTCTAATTGGAGAATATTCCAAAAGAGCCTCCTAAGCTGAAAAACTGCTGATTTTGTACTTTGTATGTGTATTGGTCTGCCATGATTAGATGCTGCTACCCTATTCTGTAGAATAAAGCCTGCTTTATTACAACATGACTGTCTTCAAGGATTTTATTTGAGATGAACTACAGTCAGATTTTCAGAAATCAAAAAAGGACCCTGTAAATACAAAAACAGGTAGTCAAAGCAAATATTTTATACATTTACACATTGTGAAAGTAGTTGATTCTAAGTCAGACTGCTGACCAGTCATGAGTGGAGTCCCACAGGGTTCAGTCCTGGGTCCTCTCCTGTTTGGTATCTACTTCTCTGAAGTTCAGGCCAACACGAAGGGACTCTGGCTGACAAAAGTTTGCAGACGATTGCAAGTTGGGATCTATTATTAACTCCCCAAGTGATGTTGACATCCTACAGAAAGGCCTCAATGAGACCAACGACTGGTGTCAGAACCATGGCCTTAAGCTCAATGCCAAAAAATGTGTCTTCATCCCCTTTGGGAAAACCCGGTTCCCTTGAATTACCACAGTGATGGTAGCCCACTGAACACAGAAAGTGTTATAAGAGATCTGGGAACACAGGTTGACAGCAACCTCTCTTTTGACCACCACGTTGCTACTGTGGTCAGAAAGTCCTTCTATGTGGCACATCTCATTACTAAGGGTTTTGCATCCAGGAAGAAAGAGGTCATTGTCTCCCTCTACTCTTCCCTCATTAGACCAATCATCGAGTACAATAACCCATTAGGCATGTACTTCACTAGACACCTGCAACAACTGGAGAGGCCGCAAAAGTACCTCATAAAGGGGATCCCAAGCCTTAAACACTTGTCCTATATGGACAGACTCAACAAACTCCAATTATTCTCTGTCTCATATCACCTACTTAGAGGCGGTCTCTGCTTGACTTACAAAGCCATGTCTGACCCAGCTCTGTTAGAAATGCTACATCTAAAGAAATCCCAATCCCTCCACACCACATGCTCCAGAGATCTCAACCTCTTTACCACAATTAACAGAATATGCTGGAGGGACCGGTTCATAACCCAGAGACTGCCCATGCTATGGAATAGACTTCCCATACATGTCAAGCAGAGCACCTCACTGGCCCTCTTCAAGAGAAATCTTGATGAGTGGATTGGATGGGAAATAGAAAATTCACCCCGGGGATCACTCCAGTGGCTCTACTTGACAGAGGCACTAGGAACTAAGGTTGGGTTGGCATGATGCCAGGGTAACCCTATGGGCTAGGCTTGTAAAGGCTTCAGGGCCATTAGCCTAGTACACAACTATGAACCTATGAACCTATTTGCAATGTGCTTGGTAGTTAAGTATTTTTTCATTGTGCGTGTCCTTCAGCGTGAGCATGGTTCAATATACACTGAAACTGGTGAGCTGTTATCAACTATTTGATGGTCAAGAATTGTTTTAGTCAACTTTAAGAATATACTCAATATACATACATACATACAAATGCAGTTTTGTGTATGTGCACGCACGTGTGTGTGTGTGTGTGTGTGTGTGTGTGTGTGTGTGTGTGTGTGTGTGTGTGTGTGTGTGTGTGTGTGTGTGTGTGTGTGTGTGTGTGTGTGTGTGTGTGTGTGTGTGTGTGTGTGTGTGTGTGTGTGTGTGTGTGTGTGTGTGTGTGTTTTTGCAGCAATGAATATTAACTCAGCAACTATCAAAAATAGTATGACAGACTTGCTTAAAGCCTGGCATCTGATATATAGAACTTTCTCATATTAGCTAGGAACTAAATCCATTGAGAAGCACACATCAACATACTCTTGTTGTCATCTTCTTTCTAGATAAATGCTTATTCTCATAGTATCAGAGCATCAGCTCACAACGAAATAAGCAGAAGTTAACACTGGTTGTCCAATATCAATGACTAACAGCAAACCATAAGCAAAGCATGTTTGCTGTGAAGAAAAAGATCCCTTCATAATACAGTTTATCTTAAAAAATAAGAAAAAAGCAATTATGCATCTTAGTGCAACTAGAATCCATAACATGTTCACTTTTGTTGGTGCCTGTTAAAAAGATTTTGAGGTCTAAACATGATCACATTTCAAAAAATATTAACATTTAACACCATCTTTTGAAATGACAGAACATTTTTACTTTTCACTGTTGATCCTTCAATTTGACAACTTCTTGAAATTTCACCTTCCTTCCCAAGAAAAGTATTCATATAATAGTTCATCCTGCATCTTGGGCATCCTATGAGCTGCCATTCTCTTGGCTATAAAGAGAATGTCTATATTTCTGCAAGCCACTGGCCTGGTATGCATTAGCATCTCATTATAGGTTCATAGGTTCATAGGTAAGTACTAGGCTATCGGCCCCAGGGCCTAAGTAAGCCTAGCCAACAAGGATCCCTGGCTGATGCCACCCAAGAAAGTTATACTTAATAAGGTTTTACCTGCTTCATCATAACAGGCTGCTGTCTGTGAAATAATAGAGAATAGGTGTCTTGGTATCAGATAAATAACAAAACACAAAGACACTGTCCAGCAAGTAAAATTAACATTCTTATTATTATCATGAAAGCATAACATTTTGCATCCATTGATAAGTATAAAAATAGGACCGTCCCAGGGGAAACATGATGGGTTCAACTGTATCCTGTATGCCTAGCATCAGTTCCTCATGGTGATGTTATGCATTCTCCTGCACTAGAGCTATGTGGTGCCTTTCAGCACCATCATGCATGCTAGCAGTCAGGACAGACACAGAGTTTAACATTGTAGTGTTGTCACCATGCTAACGTATGATGTCCCTTGGCAGGTGCTCACAAGTCTGAAGTAACATATTTTCTGCATATGCATAGCTAGTTTTAGCCAGCAGCAAATCCTGTAGCCACTGGGGGCACTCTGGTCAGGCGGGTCCCCAATCACAGCAAGTTACCTTATTTTGATATTTTGCTACGTTTGTTTATACTAGCTTTTCAGTGGTTTGACAGTCTTGTATACTTAATAAACTAGGTGGGTAATAATAACTGTTCAGATAAAGAATCTTAAAGATTGGCACCACTTCTTCTGCTTTAGTATTCAAAGATAATACTGCTACTGCAATCAAAGACTTATCATGTAGAAGACTTCATAATTTCATTAAATGTTTTACAATTAACATAGTACCCTTGACTTAGGTAAATCCTGCTGGTGGGCATTCTCTCCCCTAAAACAAAGAACTAGCTGATTTTAGACACCCACCAGATCTGCAGCTGGGGGGTTCTAATGATACTTGACTGTGTAGGGACCCTGCAGAAGTTGCTGCATGTTGGGGGAAAATGAGGAGAAAAATTAAAAAAACATTATTCATTCTCCAGTTATTGGCTTTATCCTAAACAGGCTTGTGATATGACAAAGATAGCCACCAAAAATACTGCCAGAAAAAAAAGCTCAAACTCAGTAACACTTTTAAATATTACAATAATTCACTTAAAAAGTTAATGGAATAACATGATTTGCAGAAATGTTCATTTGTTGAACAGTATGAGGTATGAAAATCTGATGGCTTGCATTACTGACTGTCTGTAGTCCCGAATGGCTTACAAGCAAATATGAGACAAATTTGGGCCATTCTGTGAAATCATGGACAATGACAGCAATACATTACTCCTGATGATAGAAGGGTTACAATGACATGATGATATTTGGACTTTAGGTGTCCAGAGACAACTAACCTGATACTTGCTGGGGGGTCCTAAAATGCTAACAATGGCCCTGCTCATGCGCATCTGTCTGCACTAGCTATCATTCAAGCAGAAGCAGGGAGACCATCCATATTGGAAGTGCCTTGTTTTCTGAAGTTATTAATCATTACATTTACCAATGGCCTGATGTTCATCCACACAATGTATTTGACAATGAGACTTGCTGGATTTGCACACAAACTAAACCACTGTACCAGATATAACAGATGCCATAGTCAACTATACTGGAGTCACTTGATGTATGGCCTTTCACTACATACTATGTGCCAGTGATTGTGATCATTTAATACTGTACACGTGGACATGTGATTAGTGTGTTCACGATATCAGATAAGACTGTACACATGGAGATGTGATAAGTGTGTTCACAATATCATTTAAGACTGTACAGATGGATATGTGATCAGTGTGTTCACGATATCATATAAGACTGTACACATGGACATGTGATCAGTGTGTTCATGATAACATATAAGACTGTACACACAGACATGTGATCAGTGTGTTCACGATATCATTTAAGACTGTACACATGGACATGTGATCAGTGGGTTCACGATATAGAAAACTGTACACATGGACATGTGATCAGTGTGTTCACAATATCATATAAGACTGTACACATGGACATGTGATCAGTGCATTCACGATATCATATAAGACTGTACACACAGACATGTGATCAATGTGTTGATATCATATAAGACTGTACACATGGACATGTGATCAGTGTGTTCACGATATCATATAAGACTGTATACATGGACATGTGATCAGTGTGTTCACGATATCATATAAGACTGTACACAAGGACATGTGATCAGTGTGTTCACGATATTTAAGACTGTATAGATGGATGTGATCAGTGTGTTCACGATATAATTTAAGACTGTACACATGGACATGTGATCAGTGTGCTCACGATATCATATAAGACTGTACAATTGGACATGTGATCAGTGTGTTCATGATATCATATAAGACTGTACACATGGACATGTGATCAGTGTGTTCATGGTATTTAAGACTGTACACATGGACATGTGATCAGTGTGTTCACGATATATAAGACTGTACACATGGACATGTGATCAGTGTGTTCACAATATCATTTAAGACTGTACAGATGGACATGTGATCAGTGTGTTCACAATATCATTTAAGACTGCACAGATGGACATGTGATCAATGTGTTCACGATATCCTATAAGACTGTACACATGGACATGTTATCAGTGTGTTCACGATATCATTTAAGACTGTACACATGGACATGTGATCAGTGTGCTCATGATATCATTTAAGACTGTGCAGATGGACATATGATCAGTGTGTTTACGATATCATATAAGACTGTGCACATGGACATGTGATCAGTGTGTTCATGATATCATTTAAGACTGTACAGATGGACAGTACTGTCTTAGAAACAGTTTACTGGGTATAAACTGATGTGCCAACCATAATGTTAGTATCACTGCTGGTTCTTAGCAAAGCCTGATCATTCAAATAAACACTCACATGGGCAATGAGGGTACCAGTAATTTATGTCACACAAATGTATAATGCTACATGTTCAAGAAATCATGTATAAGTACAGCAATGTATAAAGACTCACATCTGTGTCTGGACACTGCATCTTGATTGACTGTGTATCGTGCAATGGTAGGCACAAATGAGGTATTTATCCACACAGTGTCCCATTATCATTACAAATGTTCCAGCACATATCAAATATGAGACATCTTTGCTACCTCATTGCCCTGACTTTGGCCAGCTAAGTGATCGATTTCCACTGTTTCTGCAGGTAACAGCACAAAGTAGAAGTATCCACTGCAGTAGTCAATCTATGCTTTTAGATGAAGTTTAATGGCAGACACAAAGCTGAGCTACACACATTCTAATAAAGGGAGAAAATCAAACTCAGTTCTATTACCTGTAGAGTCTGAGTAGACCAAGACTACCTAGAGACACATATAATAGTTTTGTTTCATTTAGAGAGATAGGGAGTGGCCTTCTCACTGGCACAGCTAGCACCATTAGTGTCTCTTGACAACTGATGTGTATGACAAAACACATCTTTAACAATTTGGTAGCAAGCTTGTACAGTTACACAATGAAACTATGCCCCCCCCCCCAACACACACATAGCAGTAACGCTGCAGACTATGTTCTCCCACATCAAGTTCTTTTGCTGAATCTTTCTACCCTATCTCAGGAGAGGCACTCTGTGCTGTCTTGGGGCCTGGAGGAGGATATCATTCACCTTAACAGTGAAATTATCATACCTCATCCACTGAGCACATTATCACTGAGTGGCCAGAAATGGTATAATATATGCTACCTAAGAATTGCCTTAAAAATATTTAAAATATCCTTATTCATGCTGAAAAGGATGACAAATTAATAATTTGTGGTGATGCAAACCTTATCTGAAATGCACACCCCAAGACTATTTTAAACAGGCTACTCAGTGAATACAATCTATTGCAACTTGTTAACAAAGTGACAGGACCCAACTTACTTACAAAATGTTCCTCAATATACTAAATAAACTCAATCAGTGCTTCATTTTACCCAATGTACTTAGTGACCACTGCTCTGCAAATTCACAGTGGCCATTCAAAACCTTAAAGCTTCCATTATCCAAATAGCTTAGCATTCCGTCTCTAATAACTTTGAAACCTTTTACTAAAGAATGAGCACTTGCCCAGTGATTGGACACATTTCTTTATTGCTTTTGATCCCATATATGTGTTATCCATCTTCTACAATATATTTAATACTATTCAAGAAAAACTCTGCTCCTTCCAAGATAAAAGTAAAAGGGAACCATGTTCCCTGGATTACTGCAAACCTAAGATCAGAGATTAAGAAATTAAATAAAGTTTGAGAAGATATACATCTAATACATAAAAATGCAGTAAAGTTTCAAACATATAAAAACCTAAAACACTCTACCAGGATATGTCAGTAATTTACAAACTGCTCAGTTAGGTAACTGAAAGAAATTCTTGAAGCCCATAAAACCCCTCAAATCTAACACATTTTCCAAAAAAAAAAAAAAAAACAAGACAACTTATCACATAACTTGATTAAAAGTCATTCAAGTTAATATTTTCTTGACTCCTTGTCAACCAAACAGCACCTCTTCTCATTACATAATGACATTTAAAGACGGTCTCTCTACTTGAAATTTTTAACTATTATTTCTTTTACTTCAAAGCCGTTACATCCAAAAATGTCACAGAACACCTCAAAGAAATATATTATAAATTCAACCTGTACATACTATCATCCCCCAAAATTTCTTTCCAAACCCCTAACACATATTTTTACATATCACTTCTTACAAGAATAATACCTTCAAACTTCAAACATACACTAAAAGCATCATTACCTAAAATTCCTCAGCCGAAATGCATAACTAACTACAGACTAATAGGTACTCTCTGTCCCCTAGAGAACAATTCATTTACTCATGTACATGTAAAAATATGATCATGTATCCTAATCTCCTGGTTTTAACCTAAATTAAACACTGAGGTAGCAATTTTCAGTTTCACCTTGCAGATTTATTCTGGCATGGAAAAGGACTAATAACTGGAGCTACTTTTTTGATTTCAAAAAAAGCCTTCAAAGCAGTTGATCATACTATTCTACTGATTAAACTAGCCTACTATGGATTCTGGCAATAAGTAACAGCAGGGTTTAAAAATTACTTATCAAAACAGAACCTTCACTGTTTTGGTCACATATTAACCCTGAAACCATTATCTTAGCAGTTGAGGTGCCTTAAGGTTACATGCTTGGCCTACTACTGTTTTCACTTTATACAAACCGCCTGCCTTGGAAGTTATCTTACCTAAAATATTACTGTGTACACTAATGACTGTGTACACTAATGGCATGGAACTTACCTCCATTCACTAGTTTTGTCTTTGATTATGTATAATACTGCAAAATAATTTCATTTCAGTTTGGAAATGGCTTCTGTATAACAAACTAACCATTACCTTAAACTAATTTATAGTTATACACTTTGATACAAGTTGAAGACTAGATAACCCCATGGTGTCCAACACTGCGGATTCATTATACTCCATATTTCTAGTTACTAAACAGAAAGGATATCTTGAGATTATCTTTCCTTTCATGACTGCATTGAACTTTCTTCTACTAAGGTACTGCAACAACTAAAGACTGCCTGTAGTGTTTCACATTTACTTACATCTGATGAGAGACAAAGCTATTAATCTTCTAAACCCAAGAACTGAATACTATTTGGTTATCATTGCCTCTCTCTCTGGTCACAGCATAGCAATTTTATAAAAGTGCAGAAAATAAAATCCTATCATTTTATAAATGCATTTACCAATAGGCACCATTTCCAACCTCACCCAAATGGCTATATTGTTAATTAGTCCCTGCCAGAACAAGTTTATTTTAAGTACACTTACCATTAATCTACTTAAAGATAGATTTTACCCTCTTTTGGCTAGTATTAATTTTATTTGTTTGCATTTGTTTACTGGAAAAATCTAATTGAACACATACACATTTAAGATACTTAGACATAATAAAACATTGCATAATGCTTGTTCATAAGGTAAGAAATATAAAGGAATATTGCATAACAATAGATGATATTGCAGCAGGAATTATAAGAGACGCATCAACATGTAACATGCTATACACCATGCAGAAGGCAGTAGGACAGTTCAAATTGAAGAAACATTCAGAAGAGCATGCACTAGAGCATGTCACCATCTGGAAACAAATTTTTAGTATAACAGCAGAAAAAAAAGCTTTACAATGTTCCTCTTTCTATTATAAAAGGCCCTATTGGCTTCCCTATACCTAGAGCAAAGAGCAAAGATACCTAAGCTAACTGACCAAACTCTTTCTCTCTCTCTCTCTCTGTTTTTACATAGACACACACACACACACAAACACACACACACACACACACACACACACACACACACACACACACACACACACACACACACACACACACTCACTGAAATTCAATGCAAAAAGTATTAATCAGCTTAACGTCTGCAACCCTTTGACAGTAGAATTAAGATGTGCTACCTCTCTAAATGTATTAATCCTTATTACAGCTTGCCTATTCTTTCCCTCAATTCTACCCTAAACACCTCTATAATCTAAAAAATGGAAATTATAGAGGCTTATGAGTGCCGATCTTAACAGGCTTATGATATGGTTAAGACACAGATGCCAAAAAATTCACCTCTCGAGCAAAGCTTGCTTAATGTATGGCTGTATCTGTTTTAGAGTAATTTGACTTGAGACACACTGAATACTCTTGCAATATTCGAAATAGTTTATAGTCTATAGAAGAATAGCTGACAAAAGCCACAAGTTACAGATGAGCATTTAGTAATGTTACCTTGATGATAGACACAGGGTAGAGATGAGTATTTAGTAATGTTACCAAAGTGTAGAAAAATCTTTTGCGTTGTTCACAGAATGAGGTACATATTTTTAATTTCATACAATAATGGGGTCATTTGTGGATATGTGTTTGTGTTTGTGTGTGTGTGTGTATTTATGTGTGTAATAGCAGCACTAAGTTTTTCCATACTATGACAGCATCACTGAATACTCACACCTTATGCTTGCCATCAGGACACTTATGAAACAAATAAATGACATTGGCAATATAAAGAACTATACATACCCTTTTCTTTTCTTTTTTCTTGCTTTTGTCCCTCAGTTGATTGACTTTTTTTTCCCATTTGGCAGTGGCTTTCCTCTTTGCTGCAATCAGTTTGCTGACATCAATGCTGGTCTGCATTAAAATACGAACAGATTTTAACATAAAATTTCTCTCCATTGCATTAACAATATTATTTGCATACTAGTGGTTAGATTTATTACATATATTTCTTTAAATGTAAGGATACTTAATTGCCAGGATTTCAGTATATATTTACATAAATACACTTAACTTCTATATCCTGAACTTCTGTGTGAAAATGTTTGTTCTTTATTACAACATCCTTTATGAACATTCTAGCTGCTTGAAACGTTGAGATACATTCTTGAAGATAACTCAGAAAATGACACACTGGAACTATAGGATATTTTGTTAATAGAATACATATTCAAAACATTTCCTTATTCTTATTTCACTTATTCGTTAAAAAAAAGCCATCTGGTGATTAAATAAGTGTACATGTTTAATAATACCACATTTCTAGAAGTGTATCAAAGGATACAACTCTAAGAAAGTCTTACTGCATACTACTCCATGTTTTGGAACAATGATGACTGCTCCCATTCTCCATGCACCAGCTGAGCTCTCAACTTTCTGAGGTCATGTAATAAATAGCACTCATGTCTGATATGCACAATAGCACTGACAATGCAAATTTATATCTAATGCATTATGCTTACATTATTTTTCTGTGAATAAACACAATCATATGCCCTATGATGTCTATATATGTATCTCTCTCTCTCTCTCTCTATATATATATATATATATATATATATATATATATACATACACACACACACACACACACACACAAACACACATGCTCACACAAATATATATATATATATATATATAGATAGATAGATATGTGTGTGTGTGTGTGTGTGTGTGTGTGTGTGTGTGTGTGTGTGTGTGTGTGTGTGTGTGTGTGTGTGTGTGTGTGTGTGTGTGTGTGTGTGTGTGTGTGTGTGTGTGTGTGTGTGTGTGTGTGTGTGTGTGTGTGTGTGCGCGCAAGTCTGCATGTTTGCGTGTGTGTGTGTGTGTGTGTGTGTGTGTGTGTGTGTGTGTGTGTGTGTGTGTGTGTGTGTGGAGTCAGTGTGCACACGTGTTTATACTGTGGTAGTGTGGCAGTTCACTTTCTATATATAAAAGCATGCATAATGTAAGCAAAGCTAATGTACACTGCATTAGAGCATTACATAAAAATCTGCACCAGCAATGTTAAAATTCAAATACATTCCACTCATGAGCCCTAATTCTTACATCATCACAGAAAACAGATCAATGATGTGGTGCATGGATAACAGAGACAGTTGCAAATGCCCTTATTAGTATACCCATTCAATTACTCCAAATCTTGGAAAATTGCAATTTAAGATTTTTTTGGAATCCTATCCAAGTTTCAGAAAAATGGAGGCTACAATAATACTACATTCAGTAGCAGTGAGAGTGGGAGTGTTGTTATTGCACCTAGAGATAATTTTCTCCAGATCATCTTGAAGATTCTTGCATTGTTAGTAGGAGAAATTACATTCCCCCATTTGCAATCATCTCTGTTTTTTGCTGGTCATAATTCTTCATGTGCATTTATATCTGAAAAAAGGAATCAAATAAGAACGGCCTAAACACTAAGACTTGAGGAACTTATGGTTACACATATAACTTGTTGTTCTTGTCATTTTGTGTACTTCCCTAATCATTTTAATCTATTAAACTAGTTAACTTTTAATGCTGGACTAAATGAGTTTATCTATAATGCTGTAATAAGAAATAATGCTAAATGCCCTTTGGAGATCCAGATATGTAGCTGTGGCTATCATAATAAGCCAAAGTTACCCTTTCAAAAACAATCACGAGATTAAGAAGGAAGTATCTTACTTTAGCAAAATGAGTTTGTTCTAGAACTGTTAGTGAAAAGTCTTCTAAAATAAGTTCAGTTAAGACCTACTTCACAAGTCTGCACTGAACTTTAGTCACACTGTTAGATCTAGAACTGTTAATTTTACATGTAGTCCTCCCTTATGAATGTGGATCGATATTGCCTGTCAGCAGACTTCAGGAGGGCGTTTTGATGTCATAAATTTATTAGTAATATTATAGTAAGGCTGAATATAAAGTAATTAGCACTCTCTGAAAGATATATATCCACAGCAGCCAAGGAAGAAGTAAAAGTCCACAGTGGTATAAAACCATAAAAGTAGAAAAGAAAACCCACTGGAGCCACCATGATCGGTTAAAGCTGTATTTAAAACACAGATAAGTGCTTTTGAGCATTAGCTCTTCATCATATCTAAAAAAACTGTTAAAATCAGTCATATTTAAATAAATAACAACCAATCAGAATCAATAGCAGAACCTACGCCCTTTCAATAAGGGTTTTAAAGGCATACAACCATTAGCCCAGGTGTGTGGTTAGCTTGCAATTCAGCTATCCATCTTAACTCAGTTAATTCAGTGCTATATGCAATGTCCCCTCCCCTCCACCTCTCTTGTTGAATGTATAACACCATAAACTGAAATTTATGCTCTTTGTTTATTTCTATATGCTGATACAAAGCATTACTTCTCAAGCACAATCTGATGTCACTCATATGTTGCAATATACATTGTTTTAACATTCTATTAGTCTTCCCAACATAGAAAACTTGACAGGATGTGCACTCAGCTAAGTAAACCACATTTTTAGTTCTGCAGTCTGCAAATAATTTAGGTATATACTTCGTACTTGACACAGGGTGTACAAAAATGTTGTTTTCTTTAACATATTGACATGCATTGTATTTTCTACATTTAAAAGTTCCCAATTTCTTGCTATGTGCATTGGACATATTAGGAAGTATATTCTTGCATAAAATCTGTTTCAGATTCTTGCTGTTAGTATAAGCAAATCTGGGTTGGGGGTGTACTATTGCTGTCAGTTTATCATCAGTGTGTAAAATCTTTCAATTCTTTTTGATCACCTGGGATATAGCATCAGTGTCACTGTTATAATGGAAATTTATTGTCAGAGGCAAGTTTTTATTCAATTTTTGTTGATTAACAATCGTCCCATTATCAAACTATACAAATTACGTTCAAACTAGGGCTTGCCTTTATTCCTTCTCCAACCTTTGTTCTTAGCTATTGTCCTCTTAATTCTTTGTGCTGGATAGCCACGGCTAGTAAACATGTGCTGCATATTATTTAACTCATTTTCATATATAGCATATTCAGTGCACAGTTTAGATATTCTTAGCCCCGCCCACTCATTACATTATGAAAAATGTGCCTTGGGTGCATGCTGTCATACATTAACATATTCCTCCAGCAACGTTTCCTATATACTCTGGTTTGTAATTTGCCAGTCAAATCTTTATAAATTTTCACATCTAAAAAATCTATTGATTCAGCGAAATGACTAACAGTAAAGCTTAAAAAATCTGTTGTATTTTCCAAATAACTAACGAATGACAATACTTCTTCAGTTGTACCACTCCACAAAATAAATATCTTCTTCTTCTTCTTTCGGCTGCTCCCAGTGGTAAACTTTCAAACTTGCCTTCCAAGGGCAAGTATTAGATAAAACATGGGTAGCCTCCACTGTGCCAACACCAAGTTGGCATATGCATTGGCACAGGGGGTACCCATGGCTACACCATCTCTCTGTCAATAGTATTTATCATAAAACATGAATAAATTATTGCCCAATATCAATTCAAGAAAAACATACCTGTGTAACTTTCTTTACATCAAATGTAGCATGAGATGAAATAAAATCTTTAACAGCTGTGATTCCATAAAAATTCAGAATCACTGTAAATAAATTATTTAAATAACTTTCATAACCAGTTGTAGAGTCAAAAAAGTCACTTAAAGACCTTAAGAAAGAGGTGTCATTATTCACTGCTGGCACACAGGACAACATTACCTTAATTTTTTTCTCCACACATATGGAGAGGAACTCAGTTACCAGCCTCTGCCAGATACTATTGGCCTGTATGGGGGTTTGAGGGGATCCTTGTGGACCTTAGATAGACCTTTCAATACAGGTATAATAGGTTGTTCAACTATCACAAACTTATATATATCTTTAGTTATAGCATTAGATTGAAATAAATCATCTAAGGTGTGCTTCACATGTACAATAAAGTCACTCACTCACTTGATTGCATGTTATATTCTGATAGGCAACATTTTCTCTAAGCATTTTAACATATCCTGTAAGTAATCCCCTCTATCAAGTATCACAATTCCACCTCCCTTATCAGCTGGTCTGATAGTAACATCAAAATTGTTTCTCAAATTATAAGAGCTTTCAGTTCAGACTCAGCTAAATTATAATAACCATGTATTTTCTTAATGAACACTTTTTTAGAGATTTGTTTACAGTGGTTGGGAATATTGATATATCCGAGTATTGGTGTGTAACCTTAGATGTATCAGCTCTCTTTACTGTTATACCCAATCTTGAGGGCATTGAAGCTGTTAGATTAGCCTTCTTGAAGCATAGTTCTTATTCAAAATTAATGGTTATGCTAACTTCTCTTTTATTGGAACCTATCCTTGAGAATAATGTTTTCATGTTTAATGATTGTATCTACTGGCAGAAGGTTGGTGTGGCTATGGGCACAGCATGTGCCAATAGCTACACCCACCTGGTAATGGCTCAGTGGGAGGAGGAATTTGTTTTTGGAGACAATGGGTTAAATGAACATATTAAATTGTATAAGAAATTTATGGATGATATTTTTCTTTTGTGAGGAGGTTCGGTATGTGATTTAAATTGGTTTGTGTTATATTTGAATTCATCTACATCTTATTTGAGGTTTACAGAAAACGTTGCTTTTGATAAAATAGATATTTTCGATATACAAATTGTTAAAAGCAATGATGGTTCTATTGAAACTGCACTTTTTAGAAAAACGTGTCACAGGAACAATCTTTTACACCGGACCAGTATGCACCTCGGACATATTTTTGGCAATATTGTTAGGGAGCAGGTATTTAGGATGTCTAGGCTGCATACCAATGATGTGGCCTTTATTGGAGCAATTAGGCATTTGCAAGATGAACTTAGAACTAGGCGTTATAGTAATAATGAAGGGTCAGTGGACATGTTGCACTTTACCAGTGTACGTAGTGATAGAGCCAAGCCGTTTTATTCCTCTAGTGTAGACGGGAACAATAAGAAAAGGAAGAATGTGATGTCGTGTAGGCCTAGGCGGAATAGGGTCACCCTAACCTATACTAATGATATAAAGAGGACGTGGTATTACTGAGAGCAATTGGCCTATATTGTTAGCTGATGATCAAATCAAAGGACTGCTTGGCCCAAATCCATCCTTTAGGTTCAAGAATAGATGTACCCTGAAAAAAGAATTGTGCTATAATGTTAATTGGGGTAGACCCCTATTACAGTTGGATAGAAGAGGTACATATGCGTGTAAGAGATGTAGAGCTTGTAGTTCTATATCTGATGAAAAACATTTTTACATCCTACTACTGGGTTCAGGTTTGAACGGAAGTTTTATGCAGACCGTGCCTCTACACATCCTGTTTACCTGGCCTGGTGTAAAGGCTGCTCATGTTTCTATGCAGGGGAAAACTGACCGCTCTTTTAAGGAGCCTATAATGGAGTATCTAGGTTATATATGAAGGCAAGACCCTACTAGTGCACTTTATAAGCATGTTTGTGATAATCCTGGACATATATTTGTTTTTATAGTTTTATAAATAATTAGTGTTGATAAGTGTGGAGGAGATATGTGAAATAAATTGGAATTGACACAGTCTAAATGTATAATTAGGCTAACTGCACATTGAGCACCAAGCTTGAATGGGTGTATACCTTTAAAGCCTATTTTAAAGGCACGTCCTTTATGCCATTAATATTGTTGATTTGATTATTGATTAATTGTCTGCATTATTTAAATAGTAGTTGTGTGGTTTTATTCTATGGTCTGATGAAGTGCAGTGTATCTGTATGAAAGTGATTACCTGTATTTTAATAAATTAATGTTTTTAAGCCGTGCTTGGCTGCCTTATTCTTTTATATTGATTGGCCCAAAGTGCTCAGAGGTATCAAGTTAGGTCACTAACAGTATCCCCAGATTTGTTTACCTAAAGGACACAGTTATCTTCAGACCAAGTATCTAACATGGACACATCACCAAAGAGATGCCCCATTGTGAGTGACACTATATGAAACAAGGATTAAAGGTCTCCACTGCTAAGATAAAGATAAGGTGTAGAGGGTTCCCCTAGCCATCTGAAATGTAATACAATACCAGTCATTTGTGACATCTTGAGACAGACGTTTAGAACACAATGGCTGACAAAGTTATCTAAAACATCTCATAGAAACGTCTACAAAAGGGGGTTAAACTGTTTATTAAAATCTATGAAAACAGATGATCTAGGTACTTTCTCTATGCAGTAAAACTGCAGCATATTATAGAACAATCTACCTTGTCTGGTTTAACCTGGATGATCCTTAACAAATTTTTCTAGCCATCCAATAAGCACCATAGCTAGGATTTTTATTTAAGAAAGTAGCAGAGAGAGCTGATATGATAATTAGAAGGAAAACTAGCATTTTTACCTCTCTTCTGGAATAACATTATGGAAACCACACACATGGATCTTCCCATGATGAAGGCTTCCCTGTGCAACCTTAGCAATATCTCCCTATCGCTTTCTTAAAAGTCTTATGAGTCAATAGAGAGGCCACTTTCAGGGTGTTTACAGCTTGATAGACCTCACTGATAATTATTCAGTGCTTTGGAAGCTCCCAGTTATTCTGCTGAACAGACTATAATGATTCTCCCAGCATCAAGTCTCCCTGCATGAATCTGTTCATATGAGGCATATTTGATATAAGCATTTAATTCTTCCCGGCAACAGTGACTTACCTACATCTATGTATTTTTGTCAACAGTTTCTGAAACTTTAAATACTTCACCCCCTCCCCAAAACAAAATGCTGAGCTTCTCCTTTCTCAATATTATCACTTTTATAAGGGTCTACACTTCCTTTTAAAAATCCATCAGGGTGGCATGTAGTCTTGTGCTCCAGCATTCTCCCTCATATATCATCCCCTCTAGTCTAAATTCATCCTCTAAACAAGTAACTATTTCACTAGTAGAGGCTAATCTGCATTTTTCTAACAAAATAATCAGACAAGAAACCAGAAATTATTAGGTCTCCCTTCTCATAGTGTTATCTCAAAAACGTTCCTACTCTAATCCATTCCTTACAAACTATGTTATTCTTTTTCAGCAACAAAGGACCTAAACATCAGGAGAGTCATTGTCTCTTCTAAACCAGTCTGCTTAGCTGTATTAGAAGCATGATATGATCCACCAGAGCTGAAGGCAGAGCTGCTACTGCACCTGCCATCTCCACAATGGCTATGCTAGACAAATACTCTTCCATATGGTCACCAAACCAGAAGTAGGTGTGGTATAAGAAAAGTCCCTTTTCTGCTGGTCAAATATGCACCATGATTAAAACTAGCTCAAAGATTCATTACATATCTGTGGATTTCTTTCGTCAATGGCCTATGCTGAGGTAATCTTCCATTTCCATTGGGAATATTTTGCTAGACACAGGCACTGCACTACAATGAAATTTCTCCTGTGATAAGACAATGTGTCTTCTTCCCATTTGATAAGCCAACTTGAGAAGTTGAAACACATACATGTATCTACCTCAACATAAATTTTTTCAACAGAGTACTACAAAACACCACCTCCTGGCCTTTCCAAAACTTCATGCAGCTTTGGGCATGAACACCTCATTTGGCAGCAGACACTACAAAAATGAACCTCAGCCCTTCCACAGTTTCAATGCCTCTACTAGCCCTGGTTTTTGAAGCTGAATTACTTGTAATAAAAAAAAATCAACTTTCCTTTGTTTAAGCATATCAAAAATCATTCTCCCTTTAATATAGATAGTAAGACCTTTCACTTTTGTGGTTATCTTTTACATTTTTTCACATAACCTATTTTGTTGCAAATATCACATTCCCAATTAATTTCTGTTTTACACAAACAATAGCATATATCATTTCCTTCTGCCCCAAATCGCTGTAAATCAACCCTTCTCACGTCCTCATCTCCATACCATTCATTTTACTATATAACTGCCATCAAATCTCAAACTACCATGCACACCTATTCCATCCCCTTGCCTCAGTGAAAGGTACCACAGCCTAATATGATAACAAATCAGCTTCTCTTAATCCCTGGCTTTCCATCTGAGTCTGTAAATCTCAAAGTTCCCTTAGTGAGTCCTCATTCATCACATCGTCAAGATATCAAAATAATTTTTCCTCTCCTACCAAGCCTTTCCCAAAACGTTTGCTTTATTTGACTATCTGTCAACCCATACAAACTTCTCCCAGTTCTAACACCATCCTACAGCTCCCTCCCATATAATCCCTTTTGGCTTATTCATATCTCCCCCTACCTTACTTACCCAAATATTACCCCCACAACCTATTTGTTCCCTCTCCCAGTGCACCCACCTCAGTGAATTATTGTTAATTCTCTTGGTCTGCTTAGCTATATTCACAACTGTGACATGTCTCTTTAAATTAGGCATACTTCACTCTCCTTCACCCTATCAGCTCCTCTCCCCCTCCTTACTAATCTCACTCCCTTTCCCTTCCCACACAAACCTATCACATGCCTTCTGCAATTCTGACACACTCTTATCCTATAGAATAGCATTCACATGACAAAACAAATATAACACCAGAAGAGGAATCAGAACCCTCACTCACTGAATCTTTCCCCTGAAGAACCAAACCTCCAAGACCACTTGTCTAATGGCAATCCCATCTTTTCCCTTAAATCTTTTTTAACTGTAGGAAATACTCTAGTTTCCAAATACTTCTTTCCATTCATGCAACTGGAAGGCTGATACCTTGAGTATGACTCCCTCTAACTATTATTGTCAACATTTTGAGAATTATAGCATGGCATAGTGCAGAGTCATTACCAAGGTCTTTAGACAACTCCAGGACTCCAAGCAACATTGCCTCAACATCACCCAGCAGTAATATAAAATCTTCAGTGAAGAAATTAATGACAGTAATACTTCTCTTCTTTTCTATACGTCCCTACCCCCCTAGAATTTTCTGACCTGCTCTGCCAAATATTCCATTTTCAATAAAAATAAAGTTAGTGAAAATGGGTAAATCTGTTATGTAAACCTCTTTAAGAAAACTCTCTCCAATGTCTCATATGGACCCTAATCTGTAAATCTGGCTTTCCATATGCAGCCTTAACCTGTCATTCCTGTGCTCTTCCTATCACTATCATCAACATCATCAGTGAGAATCCCCACTATAATTCATCCTGGTTCAATTAACCAAATTTTACAGCCCATATCATCATGGCCATTAATAATTTGAGAGCATTTCTCCTGTTTAGCTACTTAATTCTGTAATGCATATTCTTAACTTCCCTGCAATAGTTTTAAGAGATCAACTAGATCAACAACAATGATCATTAACAAAAACTACTTATGCACATTAATATTACCACATTTTCAAAAGTCACAGTGAACTCCCTTAAATCATATACTCTACAAACTCTCTCTTAAGCTAAAACGTATTGCTAATTACATGTCCATTATGCACCAATTTTTTATAAAATCAATGTGTAAAAAACATTTTTCAAACAGAACATGAAAGAGAAAAAATACATGAAGTCTATATACGGGTGGTCCAAAATTTTCAAAAGTCACAATGAACTGCCTTAAATCATACACTCTACAAACTCTCTCCTACTACTAATCTAAAAACTTATTACTAATCACATATCCATTATGCACCAATTCATATAAAATTATTGTGTAAACACATTTTCCAAAAAGAACATAAAAGAGAAAAAATATGTGGAGTCTATGTATGGGTGGTCCCGCCCTTCATGATAAATGCTTTTGCTTTCTATATTTTAATGTGGTAAGCTATTACAGTAGTTTTGATGGGGTTCCTATTAGAATGCTGAAAGCTTAAAACAGCGAACGACCTACGGGTCAGAAAAGCCAGATCTCAATCTGCTTTTTTGTGAGATCGTGGTACAGTGAGGATTGGAATATTTGCCCTTTCCTCACTGTAGTGGGATCTCGGAGTTGGTATATATATTTTTAGTGGGAGGTGTGAGGGGTGCAGCCCCCCACAATAGCATGTTTGAGGTCCTGAATTTTTGACCGTAAGGTCGTTCACATTTTTAGATTTTCGTTTATGTAATATAGACCCGTTTTAATGTACTATAGTGGTCATAGAAAATTTTTTATAATACCTATTGGTGTTGAATTCAGATATATCTGCTGTTTTGAAATGTGTTGTCTTGTGATATAAGACATTTTGGTACTGATTAATTACATGTGCAGTAAATGAAACACAATTTATCATAGCTGGGCTTTAAGGAAGATTATATATAATTCATATCCTTCATGTGTGTCTTTATGATGATGGTTCTTTATCTGTTATATATGAGTATTTGTTCAGCGATATTTATCATAAGACTTCATCTGAACAAGTAGATTAAATTACTGATGTTCTTAAATTCAATTAAATAAATTATGATGGCTGAAAAGCATTAAACTCTAAGAAACTGAAAATATGTGTAAATCCATGTAATACTCAAAGTAGCATAAACAGTTATTGGTGAATGCCTGCAGAATAATGTCAGCAATTAGATGTCAATAGAAAAACCTGCATGTAAAATGTGTAAAGAATATAGCAATGATATGTTAATTCTTGGAGTAGACAAACAATTTTATCATTCTCTACTGAGAAAGAATTCATGGTGCTGTACATGTTATGTTAAAATATCTAGTCAGGGCATTATTTTTGTTGCATATTTGTGACAATCAATGCTCCCACTCTATCTAAACTATGGAAAAGCTAGACATGATTCATAACTTTTACATGTGTTTTTTTAAAAGTGGATCTTACTGTTTTAAAATGCTTAGCTTTAATAAATATTTTATATTGACATACTTATTAATATCTTTGGAATGAACTATTAAAGTCGTATTTACCAATTTAATTATTTGCATCCAAGAAAGTATTAAAATGGTCTCTTCCTTTGTCTAAACCTACTCAATCATTTATAAAACAAAATCAAATTGCTTAAAGATTACATACTTCCAGCTGTGTTTAAAATATGATACTGTTGATACTCCCAGCTTTTTAAAGACTGACATCCTCATCTGCTATACATCATGTCCTATTCCTTTGGTTTATGTATTTAGTTTTACATTAGGTTGTAGGCATGACATGGATCAATGGCATCCATTGGAATTATTTATTTATTCTTCTCTTAATAGATTGTTTGAAGCCAAAAAATATTGATTGTCAAATAAGACTTCTAGTGAATCACAACCTAGAACTTAATACTCATGTCAATATAAAGTGTTTGCTGAATGCAGCAAGGATCAGAATCCTTGAACTAGATTTGCTGAAAACATCTTGTCGAAAAAAAAAAACACTTTTTTGTATTTTTGCTGTGTGGTAAGCCCCCAACCCCCTGAATGTATATATACCAACTCCGCAGTCACATCAACTCAAATAAGGGGGAAACTGGCACAAAAGGGAATAATTTCTGGCATAACTTATTGACACTGACTTCGTATGGGGCAACTGTAATCGATAGTGGATTGAAGCTCAGACAATTAATGTTTAAAGTTCAAACCTCATCCACCAGTAGAATAATTATTTATTACAGCTAAGTTTGTTAAAGTACCACTATTGTAGAACCACACTTGAGGTCTTTGAATTACATCTAATCTTCCTTAGAGACCTATTATGATTAATTGCATGTCATTACTAGACATGTAATTAAGCTGAACCAGAATTTCATATTTCACAGGACATTACATTTCACAACAGCAAAATTTCCAAGGTCACAGACACATAAAAATATTTTTGCAGGAGGTAACTACTCCTGTACCCCCTGATATGGGGGCAGTGTCCCACCCACAGCTATCTTAAACATAGCTTCTCTGAGGCTCCACGAGCTTGGAAAAGAGGGAGAAGGTGAAAAACAAAACCTTCTCCATGGTACTTCTGTGCATTTCATCAACATGTCAGTCACATAGATGACCCAGACTTTTTGAATTAACTTTAAATACTAAATGTAGTATTCATAGAGGGTGAATGGGCTTCCAGAAATGACATGCAGAATGTAATGGTCTGATAAAGTTTCTTGCTAAGTAGTCATTAACTCATAAGAAACTGTAAAAATACTATTTTTTAAGTCAAAATAAGTCAAAATACATGCCTTACAATACCATCTTTGTGCTACACTGAAATCCTGAAGAGATGGTAGCATAACAAGCCTTAGGCATAGGCCATCTAGCTGGCTGCCTAGGGAGCCAGTATAGAAGAGTCAATGTTTTCAGTATTTATGTATTTATTTATTTATTTATTTTTGTAGTAGAGAAATGGTTTCTTTAAAATATGTTGAATGAATACAGGAAAAACTGAAGAATAAGACAAACTGTGAGAAAAAGGAAGAAAAAAGTACAGGATGGAGACACCGGGTGGTGTGTGTGTGTGTGTGTGTGTGTGTGTGTGTGTGTGTGTGTGTGTGTGTGTGTGTCTGTGTGTGTGTGTGTGTGTGTATACGTGTGTGTGCGTGTGTGCGTGCATGTACGCGTGTGCGCGTGTGTGTGTGCGTGTGTGCGTGTGTGTGTGTGTACATGTGGGTGTGTGCGGGTGCGTGTGTGTGTGTGGGGGCGCGTTGTGGAGCCCCTTTGCTTAAGGCATCAGTTGAACAAAATCCAGCCCTGGTTGGTAGAAAATTTAGATGTGTTTGGTGGTAGAGCAATTTTTTTAGAGCCCCAAAGCATGTAGAATAAAATAATGGTCTACAATAATACTTTACTTAAGTTTGTATTGCATTGGAAGAGAATATATTGTGCATTTTATCTGACAAAATAAACATTTCTTTACTTTCCAACATGACACTGGAAAAACAACATCAAATAGACCAAGTAAAATAGTTTTGAATGGTGAACAAATCTGTCATTGTGCTGCAATGAAATTTCTAAGGGTACATAGTAGTCTTAGGTGTGCTTTGTGGCTAAACAACCAGTTGTCAGTGTTTAAAAGTTTCTGAATGATTTTTCCTTTCTTTCTTTCAAGCTTTATTTTTATTTATCCTTTGTTGACTGTGTTAGTCCCACTAGGTTAGTAATCTCTTTTTTTGGGGAGACATCTAGTGGAAATTTAATGAGGGTATTGGGGAACTTCTAGTGCCCTTTTCAATAGATGCTGTGGGATCTTTTATACCCACCTGAGTTGCTAGCAGCTCAGGCAGATGAAGCCTTGGTTTAAGGTTTCATCAGAAGGATGAGAAGGTTAAAATGTTATGCAAGCTGAGGCAGAACCTTTCCTATAGAGCCAAATGATGATTTGGATCAACTTTGCAGTTTCAGTCAAATAGTTTGCATTAAGCAAAAATATTATACATATATAAATATATATATATATATATATATATATATATATATATATATATATATATATATATATATATATATAGGGTTTAAATACAACAACAGCAATCCCACGGCTCAGGATAAAGCTCTCACTCAACATAAAAATGAATCTAGTGAAAAGATGAAGAGTGAGAACAAACAATGGCACCAGGTTCCAAATAAAATCAAAGTAGAAATCTTTATTGCAGTACATAAGTGCTTTCACAGTTATGAACTAGTGCTTCCTCAGATGTTAAAATGGTGTTAGAAAACCACCATTTAAATACCTGTAACATCATTTCCTGTGTTCAAGATGGTATATAACAATTTTTTGGACACGTAAAATATATATAAGTCAGTGCATCAATATGAACCTAAATATATATACATACATAAAAGTATATATAAACATATATATATATATATATATATATATATATATATATATATATATATATATAGTTCCCCTTCATATGATCGAATTTCTCTAAACTTGAAAGTCATAAACTTGAAACCAGAATCTTAAATTTAGAGAAACTCGAACATATGAAAGGGACAAAAAAAAAAATTAACACCTTTCAAATGTTTTCGCAGGCCTGCACCCCCCACACACCCCCTACTTAAATACACCTACACCACGACAGCACTATAGTAAAGGAAATGGAAATTCTCCCATTCCACACTATACGCGAAAGCGCAAAACGGAAGATTTTCCATTCCTCCACTATAGTGCGGTCATGGAACATTCACATTTAAACTGCTAGGGTACAGGGGGACCTGGCCCCCTGCAATAAGGTAAGTTAACATTTTATTTTTTTAAACCTATTAAACCTTGGGGAACCATATATATATATATATATATATATATATATATATATATATATATATATATATATGTATATATACATAAGTATAAAAATTATATATATAAAAAACATGTATGTATATGCAATGTTTTGTTGCCCTTTTAAATATAAATACCAGCATAAATTCTCTACGTAGTGGTCTAGCCTTAAGGGTGGGTGTCATTGGTACTTTGTCATTTACACCTGAAGCCATTGCTTGTCCCATTCTTCTTTTTTTCACTGGATATTTGTAGGGTTTCCCTGCCCCAAAAAGTTTAAAAATCACTGGTTTACTCAGCTTTACTGCAGGTTTTACTACTTAAGTTTTATTGTTGAACAGTTACTTCAGAATGTGTTCACTCATAGTTCTTAATATTAAAGTGAGCACATGCTATTTTTTGTAAAAGTGTCTGCAGAGTCCAATTGTGTTTTAGTCATGTGACCTATTTTATTGTATTTAAATGTATCAGATTTTATACTGATAGCTCTCATGAAGTCTCACAGTAAAGAAAAATGAAAGTGTTAACATAATACAGTTTTAAGCATTTTGACTTGAATAGTATTCTGTTCTGTTTGGTTAAATATTTGACACAGCACCACATGTACTGTTAAGTCAACATTAATGATTAATGTCAAACCACAGTGACTTTGTACTGAGTTAATATATTTAGCCAAGTTTCAGTTACTATATAGCTGTCAATATTCTGAATACAGTGAGATTGCCCGATGTTGTTTGAGATGTCCTGCATTTAACAAGGCTACCTTTATCTTAGTTATTGATGGATCATTGCTGCCTCATTTTTAGGTGGAATATGTGCAGGTCTAAAAAAATAGTATGCGTACAGAAAACTTTCTGTACACTACTTGAACTTTGTAAGGTGGCCGGTATAACCCAGACACTGCTAAAAAAGCAGGTTGGTTTCACGTTTCATGTCAGGCTGACATATCCTGAACCCCCTGCTTATGTTACCAATTCTTAATCATAAACTGAAAGTCAGGGTTTTAGGTTCAAATCCAGGTGCAGTTCAAGGAGATGGCAGAATTTCATTAAAGACATGGCTTGCCTGTTCATCAAGAATAATGGATAGTTCTGCCCATATTTTTGTTATAATGGTGAATACTGACCTCGTCTGACCCTCACGCCAGCTATGACAATGCCATATTTGTCCTGGTTCTGTTTAGTTTGTTTGCTAGCCATGCCCCCTACCTTTGCTTTTTGATGAGCAAGTTCCTTACAAAGAGCAATGAGGTATGTCTGTTTTAAAGAATTACATTAGCAATCACTAATATGCTTACCACTAGTCTTGGAAAAAAGTAAATTTATTAGAATCACCTCCCAATATCAATATTTCTGTATTCACAAACTTGTGCAAAGACCTAGTACAAGGACTATACAACTACCTTG